>NW_022994154.1:5000-7500 GCF_012275295.1 Melopsittacus undulatus | reverse complement strand
TAGGGTTAGGGTTAGGGTTAGGGTTAGGGTTAGGGATAGGGTTAGGGTTAGGGTTAGGGTTAGGGTTAGGGTTAGGGTTAGGGTTAGGGTTAGGGTTAGGGTTAGGGTTAGGGTTAGGGTTAGGGTTAGGTTAGGGTTAGGGTTAGGGTTAGGGTTAGGGTTAGGGTTAGGGTTAGGGTTAGGGTTAGGGTTAGGGTTAGGGTTAGGGTTAGGGTTAGGGTTAGGGTTAGGGTTAGGGTTAGGGTTAGGGTTAGGGTTAGGGTTAGGGTTAGGGTTAGGGTTAGGGTTAGGGTTAGGGTTAGGGTTAGGGTTAGGGTTAGGGTTAGGGTTAGGGTTAGGGTTAGGGTTAGGGTTAGGGTTAGGGTTAGGGTTAGGGTTAGGGTTAGGGTTAGGGTTAGGGTTAGGGTTAGGGTTAGGGTTAGGGTTAGGGTTAGGGTTAGGGTTAGGGTTAGGGTTAGGGTTAGGGTTAGGGTTAGGGTTAGGGTTAGGGTTAGGGTTAGGGTTAGGGTTAGGGTTAGGGTTAGGGTTAGGGTTAGGGTTAGGGTTAGGGTTAGGGTTAGGGTTAGGGTTAGGGTTAGGGTTAGGGTTAGGGTTAGGGTTAGGGTTAGGGTTAGGGTTAGGGTTAGGGTTAGGGTTAGGGTTAGGGTTAGGGTTAGGGTTAGGGTTAGGGTTAGGGTTAGGGTTAGGGTTAGGGTTAGGGTTAGGGTTAGGGTTAGGGTTAGGGTTAGGGTTAGGGTTAGGGTTAGGGTTAGGGTTAGGGTTAGGGTTAGGGTTAGGGTTAGGGTTAGGGTTAGGGTTAGGGTTAGGGTTAGGGTTAGGGTTAGGGTTAGGGTTAGGGTTAGGGTTAGGGTTAGGGTTAGGGTTAGGGTTAGGGTTAGGGTTAGGGTTAGGGTTAGGGTTAGGGTTAGGGTTAGGGTTAGGGTTAGGGTTAGGGTTAGGGTTAGGGTTAGGGTTAGGGTTAGGGTTAGGTTAGGGTTAGGGTTAGGGTTAGGGTTAGGGTTAGGGTTAGGGTTAGGGTTAGGGTTAGGGTTAGGGTTAGGGTTAGGGTTAGGGTTAGGGTTAGGGTTAGGGTTAGGGTTAGGGTTAGGGTTAGGGTTAGGGTTAGGGTTAGGGTTAGGGTTAGGGTTAGGGTTAGGGTTAGGGTTAGGGTTAGGGTTAGGGTTAGGGTTAGGGTTAGGGTTAGGGTTAGGGTTAGGGTTAGGGTTAGGGTTAGGGTTAGGGTTAGGGTTAGGGTTAGGGTTAGGGTTAGGGTTAGGGTTAGGGTTAGGGTTAGGGTTAGGGTTAGGGTTAGGGTTAGGGTTAGGGTTAGGGTTAGGGTTAGGGTTAGGGTTAGGGTTAGGGTTAGGGTTAGGGTTAGGGTTAGGGTTAGGGTTAGGGTTAGGGTTAGGGTTAGGGTTAGGGTTAGGGTTTAGGGTTAGGGTTAGGGTTAGGGTTAGGGTTAGGGTTAGGGTTAGGGTTAGGGTTAGGGTTAGGGTTAGGGTTAGGGTTAGGGTTAGGGTTAGGGTTAGGGTTAGGGTTAGGGTTAGGGTTAGGGTTAGGGTTAGGGTTAGGGTTAGGGTTAGGGTTAGGGTTAGGGTTAGGGTTAGGGTTAGGGTTAGGGTTAGGGTTAGGGTTAGGGTTAGGGTTAGGGTTAGGGTTAGGGTTAGGGTTAGGGTTAGGGTTAGGGTTAGGGTTAGGGTTAGGGTTAGGGTTAGGGTTAGGGTTAGGGTTAGGGTTAGGGTTAGGGTTAGGGTTAGGGTTAGGGTTAGGGTTAGGGTTAGGGTTAGGGTTAGGGTTAGGGTTAGGGTTAGGGTTAGGGTTAGGGTTAGGGTTAGGGTTAGGGTTAGGGTTAGGGTTAGGGTTAGGGTTAGGGTTAGGGTTAGGGTTAGGGTTAGGGTTAGGGTTAGGGTTAGGGTTAGGGTTAGGGTTAGGGTTAGGGTTAGGGTTAGGGTTAGGGTTAGGGTTAGGGTTAGGGTTAGGGTTAGGGTTAGGGTTAGGGTTAGGGTTAGGGTTACGGTTAGGGTTAGGGTTAGGGTTAGGGTTAGGGTTAGGGTTAGGGTTAGGGTTAGGGTTAGGGTTAGGGTTAGGGTTAGGGTTAGGGTTAGGGTTAGGGTTAGGGTTAGGGTTAGGGTTAGGGTTAGGGTTAGGGTTAGGGTTAGGGTTAGGGTTAGGGTTAGGGTTAGGGTTAGGGTTAGGGTTAGGGTTAGGGTTAGGGTTAGGGTTAGGGTTAGGGTTAGGGTTAGGGTTAGGGTTAGGGTTAGGGTTAGGGTTAGGGTTAGGGTTAGGGTTAGGGTTAGGGTTAGGGTTAGGGTTAGGGTTAGGGTTAGGGTTAGGGTTAGGGTTAGGGTTAGGGTTAGGGTTAGGGTTAGGGTTAGGGTTAGGGTTAGGGTTAGGGTTAGGGTTAGGGTTAGGGTTAGGGTTAGGGTTAGGGTTAGGGTTAGGGTTAGGGTTAGGGTTAGGGTTAGGGTTAGGGTTAGGGTTAGGGTTAGGGTTAGGGTTAGGGTTAGGGTTAGGGTTAGGG
>NW_022994153.1:85000-97500 GCF_012275295.1 Melopsittacus undulatus | reverse complement strand
TAACCCTAACCCTAACCCTAACCCTAACCCTAACCCTAACCCTAACCCTAACCCTAACCCTAACCCTAACCCTAACCCTAACCCTAACCCTAACCCTAACCCTAACCCTAACCCTAACCCTAACCCTAACCCTAACCCTAACCCTAACCCTAACCCTAACCCTAACCCTAACCCTAACCCTAACCCTAACCCTAACCCTAACCCTAACCCTAACCCTAACCCTAACCCTAACCCTAACCCTAACCCTAACCCTAACCCTAACCCTAACCCTAACCCTAACCCTAACCCTAACCCTAACCCTAACCCTAACCCTAACCCTAACCCTAACCCTAACCCTAACCCTAACCCTAACCCTAACCCTAACCCTAACCCTAACCCTAACCCTAACCCTAACCCTAACCCTAACCCTAACCCTAACCCTAACCCTAACCCTAACCCTAACCCTAACCCTAACCCTAACCCTAACCCTAACCCTAACCCTAACCCTAACCCTAACCCTAACCCTAACCCTAACCCTAACCCTAACCCTAACCCTAACCCTAACCCTAACCCTAACCCTAACCCTAACCCTAACCCTAACCCTAACCCTAACCCTAACCCTAACCCTAACCCTAACCCTAACCCTAACCCTAACCCTAACCCTAACCCTAACCCTAACCCTAACCCTAACCCTAACCCTAACCCTAACCCTAACCCTAACCCTAACCCTAACCCTAACCCTAACCCTAACCCTAACCCTAACCCTAACCCTAACCCTAACCCTAACCCTAACCCTAACCCTAACCCTAACCCTAACCCTAACCCTAACCCTAACCCTAACCCTAACCCTAACCCTAACCCTAACCCTAACCCTAACCCTAACCCTAACCCTAACCCTAACCCTAACCCTAACCCTAACCCTAACCCTAACCCTAACCCTAACCCTAACCCTAACCCTAACCCTAACCCTAACCCTAACCCTAACCCTAACCCTAACCCTAACCCTAACCCTAACCCTAACCCTAACCCTAACCCTAACCCTAACCCTAACCCTAACCCTAACCCTAACCCTAACCCTAACCCTAACCCTAACCCTAACCCTAACCCTAACCCTAACCCTAACCCTAACCCTAACCCTAACCCTAACCCTAACCCTAACCCTAACCCTAACCCTAACCCTAACCCTAACCCTAACCCTAACCCTAACCCTAACCCTAACCCTAACCCTAACCCTAACCCTAACCCTAACCCTAACCCTAACCCTAACCCTAACCCTAACCCTAACCCTAACCCTAACCCTAACCCTAACCCTAACCCTAACCCTAACCCTAACCCTAACCCTAACCCTAACCCTAACCCTAACCCTAACCCTAACCCTAACCCTAACCCTAACCCTAACCCTAACCCTAACCCTAACCCTAACCCTAACCCTAACCCTAACCCTAACCCTAACCCTAACCCTAACCCTAACCCTAACCCTAACCCTAACCCTAACCCTAACCCTAACCCTAACCCTAACCCTAACCCTAACCCTAACCCTAACCCTAACCCTAACCCTAACCCTAACCCTAACCCTAACCCTAACCCTAACCCTAACCCTAACCCTAACCCTAACCCTAACCCTAACCCTAACCCTAACCCTAACCCTAACCCTAACCCTAACCCTAACCCTAACCCTAACCCTAACCCTAACCCTAACCCTAACCCTAACCCTAACCCTAACCCTAACCCTAACCCTAACCCTAACCCTAACCCTAACCCTAACCCTAACCCTAACCCTAACCCTAACCCTAACCCTAACCCTAACCCTAACCCTAACCCTAACCCTAACCCTAACCCTAACCCTAACCCTAACCCTAACCCTAACCCTAACCCTAACCCTAACCCTAACCCTAACCCTAACCCTAACCCTAACCCTAACCCTAACCCTAACCCTAACCCTAACCCTAACCCTAACCCTAACCCTAACCCTAACCCTAACCCTAACCCTAACCCTAACCCTAACCCTAACCCTAACCCTAACCCTAACCCTAACCCTAACCCTAACCCTAACCCTAACCCTAACCCTAACCCTAACCCTAACCCTAACCCTAACCCTAACCCTAACCCTAACCCTAACCCTAACCCTAACCCTAACCCTAACCCTAACCCTAACCCTAACCCTAACCCTAACCCTAACCCTAACCCTAACCCTAACCCTAACCCTAACCCTAACCCTAACCCTAACCCTAACCCTAACCCTAACCCTAACCCTAACCCTAACCCTAACCCTAACCCTAACCCTAACCCTAACCCTAACCCTAACCCTAACCCTAACCCTAACCCTAACCCTAACCCTAACCCTAACCCTAACCCTAACCCTAACCCTAACCCTAACCCTAACCCTAACCCTAACCCTAACCCTAACCCTAACCCTAACCCTAACCCTAACCCTAACCCTAACCCTAACCCTAACCCTAACCCTAACCCTAACCCTAACCCTAACCCTAACCCTAACCCTAACCCTAACCCTAACCCTAACCCTAACCCTAACCCTAACCCTAACCCTAACCCTAACCCTAACCCTAACCCTAACCCTAACCCTAACCCTAACCCTAACCCTAACCCTAACCCTAACCCTAACCCTAACCCTAACCCTAACCCTAACCCTAACCCTAACCCTAACCCTAACCCTAACCCTAACCCTAACCCTAACCCTAACCCTAACCCTAACCCTAACCCTAACCCTAACCCTAACCCTAACCCTAACCCTAACCCTAACCCTAACCCTAACCCTAACCCTAACCCTAACCCTAACCCTAACCCTAACCCTAACCCTAACCCTAACCCTAACCCTAACCCTAACCCTAACCCTAACCCTAACCCTAACCCTAACCCTAACCCTAACCCTAACCCTAACCCTAACCCTAACCCTAACCCTAACCCTAACCCTAACCCTAACCCTAACCCTAACCCTAACCCTAACCCTAACCCTAACCCTAACCCTAACCCTAACCCTAACCCTAACCCTAACCCTAACCCTAACCCTAACCCTAACCCTAACCCTAACCCTAACCCTAACCCTAACCCTAACCCTAACCCTAACCCTAACCCTAACCCTAACCCTAACCCTAACCCTAACCCTAACCCTAACCCTAACCCTAACCCTAACCCTAACCCTAACCCTAACCCTAACCCTAACCCTAACCCTAACCCTAACCCTAACCCTAACCCTAACCCTAACCCTAACCCTAACCCTAACCCTAACCCTAACCCTAACCCTAACCCTAACCCTAACCCTAACCCTAACCCTAACCCTAACCCTAACCCTAACCCTAACCCTAACCCTAACCCTAACCCTAACCCTAACCCTAACCCTAACCCTAACCCTAACCCTAACCCTAACCCTAACCCTAACCCTAACCCTAACCCTAACCCTAACCCTAACCCTAACCCTAACCCTAACCCTAACCCTAACCCTAACCCTAACCCTAACCCTAACCCTAACCCTAACCCTAACCCTAACCCTAACCCTAACCCTAACCCTAACCCTAACCCTAACCCTAACCCTAACCCTAACCCTAACCCTAACCCTAACCCTAACCCTAACCCTAACCCTAACCCTAACCCTAACCCTAACCCTAACCCTAACCCTAACCCTAACCCTAACCCTAACCCTAACCCTAACCCTAACCCTAACCCTAACCCTAACCCTAACCCTAACCCTAACCCTAACCCTAACCCTAACCCTAACCCTAACCCTAACCCTAACCCTAACCCTAACCCTAACCCTAACCCTAACCCTAACCCTAACCCTAACCCTAACCCTAACCCTAACCCTAACCCTAACCCTAACCCTAACCCTAACCCTAACCCTAACCCTAACCCTAACCCTAACCCTAACCCTAACCCTAACCCTAACCCTAACCCTAACCCTAACCCTAACCCTAACCCTAACCCTAACCCTAACCCTAACCCTAACCCTAACCCTAACCCTAACCCTAACCCTAACCCTAACCCTAACCCTAACCCTAACCCTAACCCTAACCCTAACCCTAACCCTAACCCTAACCCTAACCCTAACCCTAACCCTAACCCTAACCCTAACCCTAACCCTAACCCTAACCCTAACCCTAACCCTAACCCTAACCCTAACCCTAACCCTAACCCTAACCCTAACCCTAACCCTAACCCTAACCCTAACCCTAACCCTAACCCTAACCCTAACCCTAACCCTAACCCTAACCCTAACCCTAACCCTAACCCTAACCCTAACCCTAACCCTAACCCTAACCCTAACCCTAACCCTAACCCTAACCCTAACCCTAACCCTAACCCTAACCCTAACCCTAACCCTAACCCTAACCCTAACCCTAACCCTAACCCTAACCCTAACCCTAACCCTAACCCTAACCCTAACCCTAACCCTAACCCTAACCCTAACCCTAACCCTAACCCTAACCCTAACCCTAACCCTAACCCTAACCCTAACCCTAACCCTAACCCTAACCCTAACCCTAACCCTAACCCTAACCCTAACCCTAACCCTAACCCTAACCCTAACCCTAACCCTAACCCTAACCCTAACCCTAACCCTAACCCTAACCCTAACCCTAACCCTAACCCTAACCCTAACCCTAACCCTAACCCTAACCCTAACCCTAACCCTAACCCTAACCCTAACCCTAACCCTAACCCTAACCCTAACCCTAACCCTAACCCTAACCCTAACCCTAACCCTAACCCTAACCCTAACCCTAACCCTAACCCTAACCCTAACCCTAACCCTAACCCTAACCCTAACCCTAACCCTAACCCTAACCCTAACCCTAACCCTAACCCTAACCCTAACCCTAACCCTAACCCTAACCCTAACCCTAACCCTAACCCTAACCCTAACCCTAACCCTAACCCTAACCCTAACCCTAACCCTAACCCTAACCCTAACCCTAACCCTAACCCTAACCCTAACCCTAACCCTAACCCTAACCCTAACCCTAACCCTAACCCTAACCCTAACCCTAACCCTAACCCTAACCCTAACCCTAACCCTAACCCTAACCCTAACCCTAACCCTAACCCTAACCCTAACCCTAACCCTAACCCTAACCCTAACCCTAACCCTAACCCTAACCCTAACCCTAACCCTAACCCTAACCCTAACCCTAACCCTAACCCTAACCCTAACCCTAACCCTAACCCTAACCCTAACCCTAACCCTAACCCTAACCCTAACCCTAACCCTAACCCTAACCCTAACCCTAACCCTAACCCTAACCCTAACCCTAACCCTAACCCTAACCCTAACCCTAACCCTAACCCTAACCCTAACCCTAACCCTAACCCTAACCCTAACCCTAACCCTAACCCTAACCCTAACCCTAACCCTAACCCTAACCCTAACCCTAACCCTAACCCTAACCCTAACCCTAACCCTAACCCTAACCCTAACCCTAACCCTAACCCTAACCCTAACCCTAACCCTAACCCTAACCCTAACCCTAACCCTAACCCTAACCCTAACCCTAACCCTAACCCTAACCCTAACCCTAACCCTAACCCTAACCCTAACCCTAACCCTAACCCTAACCCTAACCCTAACCCTAACCCTAACCCTAACCCTAACCCTAACCCTAACCCTAACCCTAACCCTAACCCTAACCCTAACCCTAACCCTAACCCTAACCCTAACCCTAACCCTAACCCTAACCCTAACCCTAACCCTAACCCTAACCCTAACCCTAACCCTAACCCTAACCCTAACCCTAACCCTAACCCTAACCCTAACCCTAACCCTAACCCTAACCCTAACCCTAACCCTAACCCTAACCCTAACCCTAACCCTAACCCTAACCCTAACCCTAACCCTAACCCTAACCCTAACCCTAACCCTAACCCTAACCCTAACCCTAACCCTAACCCTAACCCTAACCCTAACCCTAACCCTAACCCTAACCCTAACCCTAACCCTAACCCTAACCCTAACCCTAACCCTAACCCTAACCCTAACCCTAACCCTAACCCTAACCCTAACCCTAACCCTAACCCTAACCCTAACCCTAACCCTAACCCTAACCCTAACCCTAACCCTAACCCTAACCCTAACCCTAACCCTAACCCTAACCCTAACCCTAACCCTAACCCTAACCCTAACCCTAACCCTAACCCTAACCCTAACCCTAACCCTAACCCTAACCCTAACCCTAACCCTAACCCTAACCCTAACCCTAACCCTAACCCTAACCCTAACCCTAACCCTAACCCTAACCCTAACCCTAACCCTAACCCTAACCCTAACCCTAACCCTAACCCTAACCCTAACCCTAACCCTAACCCTAACCCTAACCCTAACCCTAACCCTAACCCTAACCCTAACCCTAACCCTAACCCTAACCCTAACCCTAACCCTAACCCTAACCCTAACCCTAACCCTAACCCTAACCCTAACCCTAACCCTAACCCTAACCCTAACCCTAACCCTAACCCTAACCCTAACCCTAACCCTAACCCTAACCCTAACCCTAACCCTAACCCTAACCCTAACCCTAACCCTAACCCTAACCCTAACCCTAACCCTAACCCTAACCCTAACCCTAACCCTAACCCTAACCCTAACCCTAACCCTAACCCTAACCCTAACCCTAACCCTAACCCTAACCCTAACCCTAACCCTAACCCTAACCCTAACCCTAACCCTAACCCTAACCCTAACCCTAACCCTAACCCTAACCCTAACCCTAACCCTAACCCTAACCCTAACCCTAACCCTAACCCTAACCCTAACCCTAACCCTAACCCTAACCCTAACCCTAACCCTAACCCTAACCCTAACCCTAACCCTAACCCTAACCCTAACCCTAACCCTAACCCTAACCCTAACCCTAACCCTAACCCTAACCCTAACCCTAACCCTAACCCTAACCCTAACCCTAACCCTAACCCTAACCCTAACCCTAACCCTAACCCTAACCCTAACCCTAACCCTAACCCTAACCCTAACCCTAACCCTAACCCTAACCCTAACCCTAACCCTAACCCTAACCCTAACCCTAACCCTAACCCTAACCCTAACCCTAACCCTAACCCTAACCCTAACCCTAACCCTAACCCTAACCCTAACCCTAACCCTAACCCTAACCCTAACCCTAACCCTAACCCTAACCCTAACCCTAACCCTAACCCTAACCCTAACCCTAACCCTAACCCTAACCCTAACCCTAACCCTAACCCTAACCCTAACCCTAACCCTAACCCTAACCCTAACCCTAACCCTAACCCTAACCCTAACCCTAACCCTAACCCTAACCCTAACCCTAACCCTAACCCTAACCCTAACCCTAACCCTAACCCTAACCCTAACCCTAACCCTAACCCTAACCCTAACCCTAACCCTAACCCTAACCCTAACCCTAACCCTAACCCTAACCCTAACCCTAACCCTAACCCTAACCCTAACCCTAACCCTAACCCTAACCCTAACCCTAACCCTAACCCTAACCCTAACCCTAACCCTAACCCTAACCCTAACCCTAACCCTAACCCTAACCCTAACCCTAACCCTAACCCTAACCCTAACCCTAACCCTAACCCTAACCCTAACCCTAACCCTAACCCTAACCCTAACCCTAACCCTAACCCTAACCCTAACCCTAACCCTAACCCTAACCCTAACCCTAACCCTAACCCTAACCCTAACCCTAACCCTAACCCTAACCCTAACCCTAACCCTAACCCTAACCCTAACCCTAACCCTAACCCTAACCCTAACCCTAACCCTAACCCTAACCCTAACCCTAACCCTAACCCTAACCCTAACCCTAACCCTAACCCTAACCCTAACCCTAACCCTAACCCTAACCCTAACCCTAACCCTAACCCTAACCCTAACCCTAACCCTAACCCTAACCCTAACCCTAACCCTAACCCTAACCCTAACCCTAACCCTAACCCTAACCCTAACCCTAACCCTAACCCTAACCCTAACCCTAACCCTAACCCTAACCCTAACCCTAACCCTAACCCTAACCCTAACCCTAACCCTAACCCTAACCCTAACCCTAACCCTAACCCTAACCCTAACCCTAACCCTAACCCTAACCCTAACCCTAACCCTAACCCTAACCCTAACCCTAACCCTAACCCTAACCCTAACCCTAACCCTAACCCTAACCCTAACCCTAACCCTAACCCTAACCCTAACCCTAACCCTAACCCTAACCCTAACCCTAACCCTAACCCTAACCCTAACCCTAACCCTAACCCTAACCCTAACCCTAACCCTAACCCTAACCCTAACCCTAACCCTAACCCTAACCCTAACCCTAACCCTAACCCTAACCCTAACCCTAACCCTAACCCTAACCCTAACCCTAACCCTAACCCTAACCCTAACCCTAACCCTAACCCTAACCCTAACCCTAACCCTAACCCTAACCCTAACCCTAACCCTAACCCTAACCCTAACCCTAACCCTAACCCTAACCCTAACCCTAACCCTAACCCTAACCCTAACCCTAACCCTAACCCTAACCCTAACCCTAACCCTAACCCTAACCCTAACCCTAACCCTAACCCTAACCCTAACCCTAACCCTAACCCTAACCCTAACCCTAACCCTAACCCTAACCCTAACCCTAACCCTAACCCTAACCCTAACCCTAACCCTAACCCTAACCCTAACCCTAACCCTAACCCTAACCCTAACCCTAACCCTAACCCTAACCCTAACCCTAACCCTAACCCTAACCCTAACCCTAACCCTAACCCTAACCCTAACCCTAACCCTAACCCTAACCCTAACCCTAACCCTAACCCTAACCCTAACCCTAACCCTAACCCTAACCCTAACCCTAACCCTAACCCTAACCCTAACCCTAACCCTAACCCTAACCCTAACCCTAACCCTAACCCTAACCCTAACCCTAACCCTAACCCTAACCCTAACCCTAACCCTAACCCTAACCCTAACCCTAACCCTAACCCTAACCCTAACCCTAACCCTAACCCTAACCCTAACCCTAACCCTAACCCTAACCCTAACCCTAACCCTAACCCTAACCCTAACCCTAACCCTAACCCTAACCCTAACCCTAACCCTAACCCTAACCCTAACCCTAACCCTAACCCTAACCCTAACCCTAACCCTAACCCTAACCCTAACCCTAACCCTAACCCTAACCCTAACCCTAACCCTAACCCTAACCCTAACCCTAACCCTAACCCTAACCCTAACCCTAACCCTAACCCTAACCCTAACCCTAACCCTAACCCTAACCCTAACCCTAACCCTAACCCTAACCCTAACCCTAACCCTAACCCTAACCCTAACCCTAACCCTAACCCTAACCCTAACCCTAACCCTAACCCTAACCCTAACCCTAACCCTAACCCTAACCCTAACCCTAACCCTAACCCTAACCCTAACCCTAACCCTAACCCTAACCCTAACCCTAACCCTAACCCTAACCCTAACCCTAACCCTAACCCTAACCCTAACCCTAACCCTAACCCTAACCCTAACCCTAACCCTAACCCTAACCCTAACCCTAACCCTAACCCTAACCCTAACCCTAACCCTAACCCTAACCCTAACCCTAACCCTAACCCTAACCCTAACCCTAACCCTAACCCTAACCCTAACCCTAACCCTAACCCTAACCCTAACCCTAACCCTAACCCTAACCCTAACCCTAACCCTAACCCTAACCCTAACCCTAACCCTAACCCTAACCCTAACCCTAACCCTAACCCTAACCCTAACCCTAACCCTAACCCTAACCCTAACCCTAACCCTAACCCTAACCCTAACCCTAACCCTAACCCTAACCCTAACCCTAACCCTAACCCTAACCCTAACCCTAACCCTAACCCTAACCCTAACCCTAACCCTAACCCTAACCCTAACCCTAACCCTAACCCTAACCCTAACCCTAACCCTAACCCTAACCCTAACCCTAACCCTAACCCTAACCCTAACCCTAACCCTAACCCTAACCCTAACCCTAACCCTAACCCTAACCCTAACCCTAACCCTAACCCTAACCCTAACCCTAACCCTAACCCTAACCCTAACCCTAACCCTAACCCTAACCCTAACCCTAACCCTAACCCTAACCCTAACCCTAACCCTAACCCTAACCCTAACCCTAACCCTAACCCTAACCCTAACCCTAACCCTAACCCTAACCCTAACCCTAACCCTAACCCTAACCCTAACCCTAACCCTAACCCTAACCCTAACCCTAACCCTAACCCTAACCCTAACCCTAACCCTAACCCTAACCCTAACCCTAACCCTAACCCTAACCCTAACCCTAACCCTAACCCTAACCCTAACCCTAACCCTAACCCTAACCCTAACCCTAACCCTAACCCTAACCCTAACCCTAACCCTAACCCTAACCCTAACCCTAACCCTAACCCTAACCCTAACCCTAACCCTAACCCTAACCCTAACCCTAACCCTAACCCTAACCCTAACCCTAACCCTAACCCTAACCCTAACCCTAACCCTAACCCTAACCCTAACCCTAACCCTAACCCTAACCCTAACCCTAACCCTAACCCTAACCCTAACCCTAACCCTAACCCTAACCCTAACCCTAACCCTAACCCTAACCCTAACCCTAACCCTAACCCTAACCCTAACCCTAACCCTAACCCTAACCCTAACCCTAACCCTAACCCTAACCCTAACCCTAACCCTAACCCTAACCCTAACCCTAACCCTAACCCTAACCCTAACCCTAACCCTAACCCTAACCCTAACCCTAACCCTAACCCTAACCCTAACCCTAACCCTAACCCTAACCCTAACCCTAACCCTAACCCTAACCCTAACCCTAACCCTAACCCTAACCCTAACCCTAACCCTAACCCTAACCCTAACCCTAACCCTAACCCTAACCCTAACCCTAACCCTAACCCTAACCCTAACCCTAACCCTAACCCTAACCCTAACCCTAACCCTAACCCTAACCCTAACCCTAACCCTAACCCTAACCCTAACCCTAACCCTAACCCTAACCCTAACCCTAACCCTAACCCTAACCCTAACCCTAACCCTAACCCTAACCCTAACCCTAACCCTAACCCTAACCCTAACCCTAACCCTAACCCTAACCCTAACCCTAACCCTAACCCTAACCCTAACCCTAACCCTAACCCTAACCCTAACCCTAACCCTAACCCTAACCCTAACCCTAACCCTAACCCTAACCCTAACCCTAACCCTAACCCTAACCCTAACCCTAACCCTAACCCTAACCCTAACCCTAACCCTAACCCTAACCCTAACCCTAACCCTAACCCTAACCCTAACCCTAACCCTAACCCTAACCCTAACCCTAACCCTAACCCTAACCCTAACCCTAACCCTAACCCTAACCCTAACCCTAACCCTAACCCTAACCCTAACCCTAACCCTAACCCTAACCCTAACCCTAACCCTAACCCTAACCCTAACCCTAACCCTAACCCTAACCCTAACCCTAACCCTAACCCTAACCCTAACCCTAACCCTAACCCTAACCCTAACCCTAACCCTAACCCTAACCCTAACCCTAACCCTAACCCTAACCCTAACCCTAACCCTAACCCTAACCCTAACCCTAACCCTAACCCTAACCCTAACCCTAACCCTAACCCTAACCCTAACCCTAACCCTAACCCTAACCCTAACCCTAACCCTAACCCTAACCCTAACCCTAACCCTAACCCTAACCCTAACCCTAACCCTAACCCTAACCCTAACCCTAACCCTAACCCTAACCCTAACCCTAACCCTAACCCTAACCCTAACCCTAACCCTAACCCTAACCCTAACCCTAACCCTAACCCTAACCCTAACCCTAACCCTAACCCTAACCCTAACCCTAACCCTAACCCTAACCCTAACCCTAACCCTAACCCTAACCCTAACCCTAACCCTAACCCTAACCCTAACCCTAACCCTAACCCTAACCCTAACCCTAACCCTAACCCTAACCCTAACCCTAACCCTAACCCTAACCCTAACCCTAACCCTAACCCTAACCCTAACCCTAACCCTAACCCTAACCCTAACCCTAACCCTAACCCTAACCCTAACCCTAACCCTAACCCTAACCCTAACCCTAACCCTAACCCTAACCCTAACCCTAACCCTAACCCTAACCCTAACCCTAACCCTAACCCTAACCCTAACCCTAACCCTAACCCTAACCCTAACCCTAACCCTAACCCTAACCCTAACCCTAACCCTAACCCTAACCCTAACCCTAACCCTAACCCTAACCCTAACCCTAACCCTAACCCTAACCCTAACCCTAACCCTAACCCTAACCCTAACCCTAACCCTAACCCTAACCCTAACCCTAACCCTAACCCTAACCCTAACCCTAACCCTAACCCTAACCCTAACCCTAACCCTAACCCTAACCCTAACCCTAACCCTAACCCTAACCCTAACCCTAACCCTAACCCTAACCCTAACCCTAACCCTAACCCTAACCCTAACCCTAACCCTAACCCTAACCCTAACCCTAACCCTAACCCTAACCCTA
>NW_022994153.1:0-80000 GCF_012275295.1 Melopsittacus undulatus | reverse complement strand
AGGGCCCCCTAACCCTAAGGTCGGGAAGAGGGCACCCCTAGCCCTAATGTCGGAGATAGGGGGGGGGGGGGCCCTAACCCTAATGTCGGAAAGGGGGTTCAATAACCCTAATGGCGGAAAGTGGGTACCCTAACCCTAATGTCGGGCGGGGGGCACCCCAGCCATAATGTCAGACTGAGGGCCCCCTAACCCTAAGGTCGGGAAGAGGGCACCCCTCGCCCTAATGTCGGAGATCGGGGGGGGGGGGGCCCTAACCCTAATGTCGGAAAGGGGGGACAATAACCCTAATGGCGGAAAGTGGGTACCCTAACCCTAATGTCGGGAGGGGGGCACCCCAGCCATAATGTCAGACTGAGGGCCCCCTAACACTAAGCTCGGGAAGAGGGCACCCCTAGCCCTAAGGTCGGAGATAGGGGGGGGGGGGGCCCTAACCCTAATGCCGGAAAGGGGGGTCAATAACCCTAATGGCGGAAAGTGGGTACCCTAACCCTAATGTCGGGCGGGGGGCACCCCAGCCATAATGTCAGACTGAGGGCCCCCTAACCCTAAGGTCGGGACGCGGGCACCCCTAGCCCTAATGTCGGAGATAGGGGGGGGGGGGCCCTAACCCTAATGTCGGAAAGGGGGACAATAACCCAAATGGCGGAAAGTGGGTACCCTAACCCTAATGTCGGGAGGGGGGCACCCCAGCCATAATGTCAGACTGAGGGCCCCCTAACCCTAAGGTCGGGAAGAGGGCACCCCTAGCCCTAATGTCGGAGATAGGGGGGGGGGGGGCCCTAACCCTACTGTCGGAAAGGGGGTTCAATAACCCTAATGGCGGAAAGTGGGTACCCTAACCCTAATGTCGGGCGGGGGGCACCCCAGCCATAATGTCAGACTGAGGGCCCCCTAACCCTAAGGTCGGGAAGAGGGCACCCCTAGCCCTAATGTCGGAGATAGGGGGGGGGGGGGCCCTAACCCTAATGTCGGAAAGGGGGGACAATAACCCTAATGGCGGAAAGTGGGTACCCTAACCCTAATGTCGGGAGGGGGGCACCCCAGCCATAATGTCAGACTGAGGGCCCCCTAACCCTAAGGTCGGGAAGAGGGCACCCCTAGCCCTAATGTCGGAGATAGGGGGGGGGGGGGCCCAAACCCTAATGTCGGAAAGGGGGTTCAATAACCCTAATGGCGGAAAGTGGGTACCCTAACCCTAATGTCGGGCGGGGGGCACCCCAGCCATAATGTCAGACTGAGGGCCCCCTAACCCTAAGGTCGGGAAGAGGGCACCCCTAGCCCTAATGTCGGAGATAGGGGGGGGGGGGGCCCTAACCCTAATGTCGGAAAGGGGGGACAATAACCCTAATGGCGGAAAGTGGGTACCCTAACCCTAATGTCGGGAAGGGGGCACCCCAGCCATAATGTCAGACTGAGGGCCCCCTAACCCTAAGGTCGGGAAGAGGGCACCCCTAGCCCTAATGTCGGAGATAGGGGGGGGGGGGGCCCTAACCCTAATGTCGGAAAGGGGGTTCAATAACCCTAATGGCGGAAAGTGGGTACCCTAACCCTAATGTCGGGCGGGGGGCACCCCAGCCATAATGTCAGACTGAGGGCCCCCTAACCCTAAGGTCGGGAAGAGGGCACCCCTAGCCCTAATGTCGGAGATAGGGGGGGGGGGGGCCCTAACCCTAATGTCGGAAAGGGGGACAATAAGCCTAATGGCGGAAAGTGGGTACCCTAACCCTAATGTCGGGAGGGGGGCACCCCAGCCATAATGTCAGACTGAGGGCCCCCTAACCCTAAGGTCGGGAAGAGGGCACCCCTAGCCCTAATGTCGGAGATAGGGGGGGGGGGGGCCCTAACCCTAATGTCGGAAAGGGGGTTCAATAACCCTAATGGCGGAAAGTGGGTACCCTAACCCTAATGTCGGGCGGGGGGCACCCCAGCCATAATGTCAGACTGAGGGCCCCCTAACCCTAAGGTCGGGAAGAGGGCACCCCTAGCCCTAATGTCGGAGATAGGGGGGGGGGGGGCCCTAACCCTAATGTCGGAAAGGGGGGACAATAACCCTAATGGCGGAAAGTGGGTACCCTAACCCTAATGTCGGGAGGGGGGCACCCCAGCCATAATGTCAGACTGAGGGCCCCCTAACCCTAAGGTCGGGAAGAGGGCACCCCTAGCCCTAATGTCGGAGATAGGGGGGGGGGGGCCCTAACCCTAATGTCGGAAAGGGGGTTCAATAACCCTAATGGCGGAAAGTGGGTACCCTAACCCTAATGTCGGGCGGGGGGCACCCCAGCCATAATGTCCGACTGCGGGCCCCCTAACCCTACGGTGGGGAAGCGGGCACCCCTAGCCCTAATGTCGGAGTTCGGGGGGGGGGGGCCCTAACCCTAATGTCGGAAAGGGGGGACAATAAGCCTAATGGCGGAAAGTGGGTACCCTAACCCTAATGTCGGGAGGGGGGCACCCCAGCCATAATGTCAGACTGAGGGCCCCCTAACCCTAAGGTCGGGAAGAGGGCACCCCTAGCCCTAATGTCGGAGATAGGGGGGGGGGGGGCCCTAACCCTAATGTCGGAAAGGGGGGTCAATAACCCTAATGGCGGAAAGTGGGTACCCTAACCCTAATGTCGGGCGGGGGGCACCCCAGCCATAATGTCAGACTGAGGGCCCCCTAACCCTAAGGTCGGGAAGAGGGCACCCCTAGCCCTAATGTCGGAGATAGGGGGGGGGGGGGCCCTAACCCTAATGTCTGAAAGGGGGACAATAAGCCTAATGGCGGAAAGTGGGTACCCTAACCCTAATGTCGGGAGGGGGGCACCCCAGCCATAATGTCAGACTGAGGGCCCCCTAACCCTAAGGTCGGGAAGAGGGCACCCCTAGCCCTAATGTCGGAGATAGGGGGGGGGGGGGCCCTAACCCTAATGTCGGAAAGGGGGTTCAATAACCCTAATGGCGGAAAGTGGGTACCCTAACCCTAATGTCGGGCGGGGGGCACCCCAGCCATAATGTCAGACTGAGGGCCCCCTAACCCTAAGGTCGGGAAGAGGGCACCCCTAGCCCTAATGTCGGAGATAGGGGGGGGGGGGGCCCTAACCCTAATGTCGGAAAGGGGGGACAATAACCCTAATGGCGGAAAGTGGGTACCCTAACCCTAATGTCGGGAGGGGGCACCCCAGCCATAATGTCAGACTGAGGGCCCCCTAACCCTAAGGTCGGGAAGAGGGCACCCCTAGCCCTAATGTCGGAGATAGGGGGGGGGGGGCCCTAACCCTAATGTCGGAAAGGGGGTTCAATAACCCTAATGGCGGAAAGTGGGTACCCGAACCCTAATGTCGGGCGGGGGGCACCCCAGCCATAATGTCAGACTGAGGGCCCCCTAACCCTAAGGTCGGGAAGAGGGCACCCCTAGCCCTAATGTCGGAGATAGGGGGGGGGGGGGCCCTAACCCTAATGTCGGAAAGGGGGGACAATAAGCCTAATGGCGGAAAGTGGGTACCCTAACCCTAATGTCGGGAGGGGGGCACCCCAGCCATAATGTCAGACTGAGGGCCCCCTAACCCTAAGGTCGGGAAGAGGGCACCCCTAGCCCTAATGTCGGAGATAGGGGGGGGGGGGGCCCTAACCCTAATGTCGGAAAGGGGGTTCAATAACCCTAATGGCGGAAAGTGGGTACCCTAACCCTAATGTCGGGCGGGGGGCACCCCAGCCATAATGTCAGACTGAGGGCCCCCTAACCCTAAGGTCGGGAAGAGGGCACCCCTAGCCCTAATGTCGGAGATAGGGGGGGGGGGGGCCCTAACCCTAATGTCGGAAAGGGGGGACAATAAGCCTAATGGCGGAAAGTGGGTACCCTAACCCTAATGTCGGGAGGGGGGCACCCCAGCCATAATGTCAGACTGAGGGCCCCCTAACCCTAAGGTCGGGAAGAGGGCACCCCTAGCCCTAATGTCGGAGATAGGGGGGGGGGGGCCCTAACCCTAATGTCGGAAAGGGGGTTCAATAACCCTAATGGCGGAAAGTGGGTACCCTAACCCTAATGTCGGGCGGGGGGCACCCCAGCCATAATGTCAGACTGAGGGCCCCCTAACCCTAAGGTCGGGAAGAGGGCACCCCTAGCCCTAATGTCGGAGATAGGGGGGGGGGGGGCCCTAACCCTAATGTCGGAAGGGGGGACAATAAGCCTAATGGCGGAAAGTGGGTACCCTAACCCTAATGTCGGGAGGGGGGCACCCCAGCCATAATGTCAGACTGAGGGCCCCCTAACCCTAAGGTCGGGAAGAGGGCACCCCTAGCCCTAATGTCGGAGATGGGGGGGGGGGGGCCCTAACCCTAATGTCGGAAAGGGGGTTCAATAACCCTAATGGCGGAAAGTGGGTACCCTAACCCTAATGTCGGGCGGGGGGCACCCCAGCCATAATGTCAGACTGAGGGCCCCCTAACCCTAAGGTCGGGAAGAGGGCACCCCTAGCCCTAATGTCGGAGATAGGGGGGGGGGGGGCCCTAACCCTAATGTCGGAAAGGGGGGACAATAAGCCTAATGGCGGAAAGTGGGTACCCTAACCCTAATGTCGGGAGGGGGGCACCCCAGCCATAATGTCAGACTGAGGGCCCCCTAACCCTAAGGTCGGGAAGAGGGCACCCCTAGCCCTAATGTCGGAGATAGGGGGGGGGGGGGCCCTAACCCTAATGTCGGAAAGGGGGTTCAATAACCCTAATGGCGGAAAGTGGGTACCCTAACCCTAATGTCGGGCGGGGGGCACCCCAGCCATAATGTCAGACTGAGGGCCCCCTAACCCTAAGGTCGGGAAGAGGGCACCCCTAGCCCTAAGGTCGGAGATAGGGGGGGGGGGGGCCCTAACCCTAATGTCGGAAAGGGGGGACAATAAGCCTAATGGCGGAAAGTGGGTACCCTAACCCTAATGTCGGGAGGGGGGCACCCCAGCCATAATGTCAGACTGAGGGCCCCCTAACCCTAAGGTCGGGAAGAGGGCACCCCTAGCCCTAATGTCGGAGATAGGGGGGGGGGGGGCCCTAACCCTAATGTCGGAAAGGGGGTTCAATAACCCTAATGGCGGAAAGTGGGTACCCTAACCCTAATGTCGGGCGGGGGGCACCCCAGCCATAATGTCAGACTGAGGGCCCCCTAACCCTAAGGTCGGGAAGAGGGCACCCCTAGCCCTAATGTCGGAGATAGGGGGGGGGGGGGCCCTAACCCTAATGTCGGAAAGGGGGGACAATAAGCCTAATGGCGGAAAGTGGGTACCCTAACCCTAATGTCGGGAGGGGGGCACCCCAGCCATAATGTCAGACTGAGGGCCCCCTAACCCTAAGGTCGGGAAGAGGGCACCCCTAGCCCTAATGTCGGAGATAGGGGGGGGGGGGGCCCTAACCCTAATGTCGGAAAGGGGGTTCAATAACCCTAATGGCGGAAAGTGGGTACCCTAACCCTAATGTCGGGCGGGGGGCACCCCAGCCATAATGTCAGACTGAGGGCCCCCTAACCCTAAGGTCGGGAAGAGGGCACCCCTAGCCCTAATGTCGGAGATAGGGGGGGGGGGGGCCCTAACCCTAATGTCGGAAAGGGGGACAATAAGCCTAATGGCGGAAAGTGGGTACCCTAACCCTAATGTCGGGAGGGGGGCACCCCAGCCATAATGTCAGACTGAGGGCCCCCTAACCCTAAGGTCGGGAAGAGGGCACCCCTAGCCCTAATGTCGGAGATAGGGGGGGGGGGGGCCCTAACCCTAATGTCGGAAAGGGGGTTCAATAACCCTAATGGCGGAAAGTGGGTACCCTAACCCTAATGTCGGGCGGGGGGCACCCCAGCCATAATGTCAGACTGAGGGCCCCCTAACCCTAAGGTCGGGAAGAGGGCACCCCTAGCCCTAATGTCGGAGATAGGGGGGGGGGGGGCCCTAACCCTAATGTCGGAAAGGGGGACAATAACCCTAATGGCGGAAAGTGGGTACCCTAACCCTAATGTCGGGAGGGGGGCACCCCAGCCATAATGTCAGACTGAGGGCCCCCTAACCCTAAGGTCGGGAAGAGGGCACCCCTAGCCCTAATGTCGGAGATAGGGGGGGGGGGGGCCCTAACCCTAATGTCGGAAAGGGGGTTCAATAACCCTAATGGCGGAAAGGGGGTACCCTAACCCTAATGTCGGGCGGGGGGCACCCCAGCCATAATGTCAGACTGAGGGCCCCCTAACCCTAAGGTCGGGAAGAGGGCACCCCTAGCCCTAATGTCGGAGATAGGGGGGGGGGGGGCCCTAACCCTAATGTCGGAAAGGGGGGACAATAAGCCTAATGGCGGAAAGTGGGTACCCTAACCCTAATGTCGGGAGGGGGGCACCCCAGCCATAATGTCAGACTGAGGGCCCCCTAACCCTAAGGTCGGGAAGAGGGCACCCCTAGCCCTAATGTCGGAGATAGGGGGGGGGGGGGCCCTAACCCTAATGTCGGAAAGGGGGTTCAATAACCCTAATGGCGGAAAGTGGGTACCCTAACCCTAATGTCGGGCGGGGGGCACCCCAGCCATAATGTCAGACTGAGGGCCCCCTAACCCTAAGGTCGGGAAGAGGGCACCCCTAGCCCTAATGTCGGAGATAGGGGGGGGGGGGGCCCTAACCCTAATGTCGGAAAGGGGGGACAATAAGCCTAATGGCGGAAAGTGGGTACCCTAACCCTAATGTCGGGAGGGGGGCACCCCAGCCATAATGTCAGACTGAGGGCCCCCTAACCCTAAGGTCGGGAAGAGGGCACCCCTAGCCCTAATGTCGGAGATAGGGGGGGGGGGGGCCCTAACCCTAATGTCGGAAAGGGGGTTCAATAACCCTAATGGCGGAAAGTGGGTACCCTAACCCTAATGTCGGGCGGGGGGCACCCCAGCCATAATGTCAGACTGAGGGCCCCCTAACCCTAAGGTCGGGAAGAGGGCACCCCTAGCCCTAATGTCGGAGATAGGGGGGGGGGGGGCCCTAACCCTAATGTCGGAAAGGGGGGACAATAAGCCTAATGGCGGAAAGTGGGTACCCTAACCCTAATGTCGGGAGGGGGGCACCCCAGCCATAATGTCAGACTGAGGGCCCCCTAACCCTAAGGTCGGGAAGAGGGCACCCCTAGCCCTAATGTCGGAGATAGGGGGGGGGGGGCCCTAACCCTAATGGCGGAAAGGGGGTACAATAACCCTAATGGCGGAAAGTGGGTACCCTAACCCTAATGTCGGGCGGGGGGCACCCCAGCCATAATGTCAGACTGAGGGCCCCCTAACCCTAAGGTCGGGAAGAGGGCACCCCTAGCCCTAATGTCGGAGATGGGGGGGGGGGGGGCCCTAACCCTAATGTCGGAAAGGGGGGACAATAAGCCTAATGGCGGAAAGTGGGTACCCTAACCCTAATGTCGGGAGGGGGGCACCCCAGCCATAATGTCAGACTGAGGGCCCCCTAACCCTAAGGTCGGGAAGAGGGCACCCCTAGCCCTAATGTCGGAGATAGGGGGGGGGGGGGCCCTAACCCTAATGTCGGAAAGGGGGTTCAATAACCCTAATGGCGGAAAGTGGGTACCCTAACCCTAATGTCGGGCGGGGGGCACCCCAGCCATAATGTCAGACTGAGGGCCCCCTAACCCTAAGGTCGGGAAGAGGGCACCCCTAGCCCTAATGTCGGAGATAGGGGGGGGGGGGGCCCTAACCCTAATGTCGGAAAGGGGGGACAATAAGCCTAATGGCGGAAAGTGGGTACCCTAACCCTAATGTCGGGAGGGGGGCACCCCAGCCATAATGTCAGACTGAGGGCCCCCTAACCCTAAGGTCGGGAAGAGGGCACCCCTAGCCCTAATGTCGGAGATAGGGGGGGGGGGGGCCCTAACCCTAATGTCGGAAAGGGGGTTCAATAACCCTAATGGCGGAAAGTGGGTACCCTAACCCTAATGTCGGGCGGGGGGCACCCCAGCCATAATGTCAGACTGAGGGCCCCCTAACCCTAAGGTCGGGAAGAGGGCACCCCTAGCCCTAATGTCGGAGATAGGGGGGGGGGGGGCCCTAACCCTAATGTCGGAAAGGGGGGACAATAAGCCTAATGGCGGAAAGTGGGTACCCTAACCCTAATGTCGGGAGGGGGGCACCCCAGCCATAATGTCAGACTGAGGGCCCCCTAACCCTAAGGTCGGGAAGAGGGCACCCCTAGCCCTAATGTCGGAGATAGGGGGGGGGGGGGCCCTAACCCTAATGTCGGAAAGGGGGTTCAATAACCCTAATGGCGGAAAGTGGGTACCCTAACCCTAATGTCGGGCGGGGGGCACCCCAGCCATAATGTCAGACTGAGGGCCCCCTAACCCTAAGGTCGGGAAGAGGGCACCCCTAGCCCTAATGTCGGAGATAGGGGGGGGGGGGGCCCTAACCCTAATGTCGGAAAGGGGGGACAATAAGCCTAATGGCGGAAAGTGGGTACCCTAACCCTAATGTCGGGAGGGGGGCACCCCAGCCATAATGTCAGACTGAGGGCCCCCTAACCCTAAGGTCGGGAAGAGGGCACCCCTAGCCCTAATGTCGGAGATAGGGGGGGGGGGGGCCCTAACCCTAATGTCGGAAAGGGGGGTCAATAACCCTAATGGCGGAAAGTGGGTACCCTAACCCGAATGTCGGGCGGGGGGCACCCCAGCCATAATGTCAGACTGAGGGCCCCCTAACCCTAAGGTCGGGAAGAGGGCACCCCTAGCCCTAATGTCGGAGATAGGGGGGGGGGGGCCCTAACCCTAATGTCGGAAAGGGGGGACAATAACCCTAATGGCGGAAAGTGGGTACCCTAACCCAAATGTCGGGAGGGGGGCACCCCAGCCATAATGTCAGACTGAGGGCCCCCTAACCCTAAGGTCGGGAAGAGGGCACCCCTAGCCCTAATGTCGGAGATAGGGGGGGGGGGGGCCCTAACCCTAATGTCGGAAAGGGGGTTCAATAACCCTAATGGCGGAAAGTGGGTACCCTAACCCTAATGTCGGGCGGGGGGCACCCCAGCCATAATGTCAGACTGAGGGCCCCCTAACCCTAAGGTCGGGAAGAGGGCACCCCTAGCCCTAATGTCGGAGATAGGGGGGGGGGGGGCCCTAACCCTAATGTCGGAAAGGGGGGACAATAACCCTAATGGCGGAAAGTGGGTACCCTAACCCTAATGTCGGGAGGGGGGCACCCCAGCCATAATGTCAGACTGAGGGCCCCCTAACCCTAAGGTCGGGAAGAGGGCACCCCTAGCCCTAATGTCGGAGATAGGGGGGGGGGGGGCCCTAACCCTAATGTCGGAAAGGGGGTTCAATAACCCTAATGGCGGAAAGTGGGTACCCTAACCCTAATGTCGGGCGGGGGGCACCCCAGCCATAATGTCAGACTGAGGGCCCCCTAACCCTAAGGTCGGGAAGAGGGCACCCCTAGCCCTAATGTCGGAGATAGGGGGGGGGGGGGCCCTAACCCTAATGTCGGAAAGGGGGGACAATAAGCCTAATGGCGGAAAGTGGGTACCCTAACCCTAATGTCGGGAGGGGGGCACCCCAGCCATAATGTCAGACTGAGGGCCCCCTAACCCTAAGGTCGGGAAGAGGGCACCCCTAGCCCTAATGTCGGAGATAGGGGGGGGGGGGCCCTAACCCTAATGTCGGAAAGGGGGTTCAATAACCCTAATGGCGGAAAGTGGGTCCCCTAACCCTAATGTCGGGCGGGGGGCACCCCAGCCATAAGGTCCGCCTGAGGGCCCCCTAACCCTAAGGTCGGGAAGAGGGCACCCCTAGCCCTAATGTCGGAGATAGGGGGGGGGGGGGCCCTAACCCTAATGTCGGAAAGGGGGGACAATAACCCTAATGGCGGAAAGTGGGTACCCTAACCCTAATGTCGGGAGGGGGGCACCCCAGCCATAATGTCAGACTGAGGGCCCCCTAACCCTAAGGTCGGGAAGAGGGCACCCCTAGCCCTAATGTCGGAGATAGGGGGGGGGGGGGCCCTAACCCTAATGTCGGAAAGGGGGTTCAATAACCCTAATGGCGGAAAGTGGGTACCCTAACCCTAATGTCGGGCGGGGGGCACCCCAGCCATAATGTCAGACTGAGGGCCCCCTAACCCTAAGGTCGGGAAGAGGGCACCCCTAGCCCTAATGTCGGAGATAGGGGGGGGGGGGGCCCTAACCCCAATGTGGGAAAGGGGGGACAATAACCCTAATGGCGGAAAGTGGGTACCCTAACCCTAATGTCGGGAGGGGGGCACCCCAGCCATAATGTCAGACTGAGGGCCCCCTAACCCTAAGGTCGGGAAGAGGGCACCCCTAGCCCTAATGTCGGAGATAGGGGGGGGGGGGCCCTAACCCTAATGTCGGAAAGGGGGTTCAATAACCCTAATGGCGGAAAGTGGGTACCCTAACCCTAATGTCGGGCGGGGGGCACCCCAGCCATAATGTCAGACTGAGGGCCCCCTAACCCTAAGGTCGGGAAGAGGGCACCCCTAGCCCTAATGTCGGAGATTGGGGGGGGGGGGGCCCTAACCCTAATGTCGGAAAGGGGGGACAATAAGCCTAATGGCGGAAAGTGGGTACCCTAACCCTAATGTCGGGAGGGGGGCACCCCAGCCATAATGTCAGACTGAGGGCCCCCTAACCCTACGGTCGGGAAGAGGGCACCCCTAGCCCTAATGTCGGAGATAGGGGGGGGGGGGGCCCTAACCCTAATGTCGGAAAGGGGGTTCAATAACCCTAATGGCGGAAAGTGGGTACCCTAACCCTAATGTCGGGCGGGGGGCACCCCAGCCATAATGTCAGACTGAGGGCCCCCTAACCCTAAGGTCGGGAAGAGGGCACCCCTAGCCCTAATGTCGGAGATAGGGGGGGGGGGGGCCCTAACCCTAATGGCGGAAAGGGGGGACAATAACCCTAATGGCGGAAAGTGGGTACCCTAACCCTAATGTCGGGAGGGGGGCACCCCAGCCATAATGTCAGACTGAGGGCCCCCTAACCCTAAGGTCGGGAAGAGGGCACCCCTAGCCCTAATGTCGGAGATAGGGGGGGGGGGGCCCTAACCCTAATGTCGGAAAGGGGGTTCAATAACCCTAATGGCGGAAAGTGGGTACCCTAACCCTAATGTCGGGCGGGGGGCACCCCAGCCATAATGTCAGACTGAGGGCCCCCTAACCCTAAGGTCGGGAAGAGGGCACCCCTAGCCCTAATGTCGGAGATAGGGGGGGGGGGGCCCTAACCCTAATGTCGGAAAGGGGGGACAATAACCCTAATGGCGGAAAGTGGGTACCCTAACCCTAATGTCGGGAGGGGGGCACCCCAGCCATAATGTCAGACTGAGGGCCCCCTAACCCTAAGGTCGGGAAGAGGGCACCCCTAGCCCTAATGTCGGAGATAGGGGGGGGGGGGCCCTAACCCTAATGTCGGAAAGGGGGTTCAATAACCCTAATGGCGGAAAGTGGGTACCCTAACCCTAATGTCGGGCGGGGGGCACCCCAGCCATAATGTCAGACTGAGGGCCCCCTAACCCTAAGGTCGGGAAGAGGGCACCCCTAGCCCTAATGTCGGAGATAGGGGGGGGGGGGGCCCTAACCCTAATGTCGGAAAGGGGGGACAATAAGCCTAATGGCGGAAAGTGGGTACCCTAACCCTAATGTCGGGAGGGGGGCACCCCAGCCATAATGTCAGACTGAGGGCCCCCTAACCCTAAGGTCGGGAAGAGGGCACCCCTAGCCCTAATGTCGGAGATAGGGGGGGGGGGGGCCCTAACCCTAATGTCGGAAAGGGGGTTCAATAACCCTAATGGCGGAAAGTGGGTACCCTAACCCTAATGTCGGGCGGGGGGCACCCCAGCCATAATGTCAGACTGAGGGCCCCCTAACCCTAAGGTCGGGAAGAGGGCACCCCTAGCCCTAATGTCGGAGATAGGGGGGGGGGGGCCCTAACCCTAATGTCGGAAAGGGGGGACAATAAGCCTAATGGCGGAAAGTGGGTACCCTAACCCTAATGTCGGGAGGGGGGCACCCCAGCCATAATGTCAGACTGAGGGCCCCCTAACCCTAAGGTCGGGAAGAGGGCACCCCTAGCCCTAATGTCGGAGATGGGGGGGGGGGGGGCCCTAACCCTAATGTCGGAAAGGGGGTTCAATAACCCTAATGGCGGAAAGTGGGTACCCTAACCCTAATGTCGGGCGGGGGGCACCCCAGCCATAATGTCAGACTGAGGGCCCCCTAACCCTAAGGTCGGGAAGAGGGCACCCCTAGCCCTAATGTCGGAGATAGGGGGGGGGGGGGCCCTAACCCTAATGTCGGAAAGGGGGGACAATAACCCTAATGGCGGAAAGTGGGTACCCTAACCCTAATGTCGGGAGGGGGGCACCCCAGCCATAATGTCAGACTGAGGGCCCCCTAACCCTAAGGTCGGGAAGAGGGCACCCCTAGCCCTAATGTCGGAGATAGGGGGGGGGGGGGCCCTAACCCTAATGTCGGAAAGGGGGTTCAATAACCCTAATGGCGGAAAGTGGGTACCCTAACCCTAATGTCGGGCGGGGGGCACCCCAGCCATAATGTCAGACTGAGGGCCCCCTAACCCTAAGGTCGGGAAGAGGGCACCCCTAGCCCTAATGTCGGTTATTGGGGGGGGGGGGGCCCTAACCCTAATGTCGGAAAGGGGGGACAATAACCCTAATGGCGGAAAGTGGGTACCCTAACCCTAATGTCGGGAGGGGGGCACCCCAGCCATAATGTCAGACTGAGGGCCCCCTAACCCTAAGGTCGGGAAGAGGGCACCCCTAGCCCTAATGTCGGAGATAGGGGGGGGGGGGGCCCAAACCCTAATGTCGGAAAGGGGGTTCAATAACCCTAATGGCGGAAAGTGGGTACCCTAACCCTAATGTCGGGCGGGGGGCACCCCAGCCATAATGTCAGACTGAGGGCCCCCTAACCCTAAGGTCGGGAAGAGGGCACCCCTAGCCCTAATGTCGGAGATAGGGGGGGGGGGGCCCTAACCCTAATGTCGGAAAGGGGGGACAATAACCCTAATGGCGGAAAGTGGGTACCCTAACCCTAATGTCGGGAGGGGGGCACCCCAGCCATAATGTCAGACTGAGGGCCCCCTAACCCTAAGGTCGGGAAGAGGGCACCCCTAGCCCTAATGTCGGAGATAGGGGGGGGGGGGGCCCTAACCCTAATGTCGGAAAGGGGGTTCAATAACCCTAATGGCGGAAAGTGGGTACCCTAACCCTAATGTCGGGCGGGGGGCACCCCAGCCATAATGTCAGACTGAGGGCCCCCTAACCCTAAGGTCGGGAAGAGGGCACCCCTAGCCCTAATGTCGGAGATAGGGGGGGGGGGGGCCCTAACCCTAATGTCGGAAAGGGGGGACAATAACCCTAATGGCGGAAAGTGGGTACCCTAACCCTAATGTCGGGAGGGGGGCACCCCAGCCATAATGTCAGACTGAGGGCCCCCTAACCCTAAGGTCGGGAAGAGGGCACCCCTAGCCCTAATGTCGGAGATAGGGGGGGGGGGGCCCTAACCCTAATGTCGGAAAGGGGGTTCAATAACCCTAATGGCGGAAAGTGGGTACCCTAACCCTAATGTCGGGCGGGGGGCACCCCAGCCATAATGTCAGACTGAGGGCCCCCTAACCCTAAGGGCGGGAAGAGGGCACCCCTAGCCCTAATGTCGGAGATAGGGGGGGGGGGGCCCTAACCCTAATGTCGGAAAGGGGGGACAATAACCCTAATGGCGGAAAGTGGGTACCCTAACCCTAATGTCGGGAGGGGGGCACCCCAGCCATAATGTCAGACTGAGGGCCCCCTAACCCTAAGGTCGGGAAGAGGGCACCCCTAGCCCTAATGTCGGAGATAGGGGGGGGGGGGCCCTAACCCTAATGTCGGAAAGGGGGTTCAATAACCCAAATGGCGGAAAGTGGGTACCCAAACCCTAATGTCGGGCGGGGGGCACCCCAGCCATAATGTCAGACTGAGGGCCCCCTAACCCTAAGGTCGGGAAGAGGGCACCCCTAGCCCTAATGTCGGAGATAGGGGGGGGGGGGGCCCTAACCCTAATGTCGGAAAGGGGGGACAATAACCCTAATGGCGGAAAGTGGGTACCCTAACCCTAATGTCGGGAGGGGGGCACCCCAGCCATAATGTCAGACTGAGGGCCCCCTAACCCTAAGGTCGGGAAGAGGGCACCCCTAGCCCTAATGTCGGAGATAGGGGGGGGGGGGGCCCTAACCCTAATGTCGGAAAGGGGGTTCAATAACCCTAATGGCGGAAAGTGGGTACCCTAACCCTAATGTCGGGCGGGGGGCACCCCAGCCATAATGTCAGACTGAGGGCCCCCTAACCCTAAGGTCGGGAAGAGGGCACCCCTAGCCCTAATGTCGGAGATAGGGGGGGGGGGGGCCCTAACCCTAATGTCGGAAAGGGGGGGCAATAACCCTAATGGCGGAAAGTGGGTACCCTAACCCTAATGTCGGGAGGGGGGCACCCCAGCCATAATGTCAGACTGAGGGCCCCCTAACCCTAAGGTCGGGAAGAGGGCACCCCTAGCCCTAATGTCGGAGATAGGGGGGGGGGGGGCCCTAACCCTAATGTCGGAAAGGGGGTTCAATAACCCTAATGGCGGAAAGTGGGTACCCTAACCCTAATGTCGGGCGGGGGGCACCCCAGCCATAATGTCAGACTGAGGGCCCCCTAACCCTAAGGTCGGGAAGAGGGCACCCCTAGCCCTAATGTCGGAGATAGGGGGGGGGGGGGCCCTAACCCTAATGTCGGAAAGGGGGGACAATAACCCTAATGGCGGAAAGTGGGTACCCTAACCCTAATGTCGGGAGGGGGGCACCCCAGCCATAATGTCAGACTGAGGGCCCCCTAACCCTAAGGTCGGGAAGAGGGCACCCCTAGCCCTAATGTCGGAGATAGGGGGGGGGGGGGCCCTAACCCTAATGTCGGAAAGGGGGTTCAATAACCCTAATGGCGGAAAGTGGGTACCCTAACCCTAATGTCGGGCGGGGGGCACCCCAGCCATAATGTCAGACTGAGGGCCCCCTAACCCTAAGGTCGGGAAGAGGGCACCCCTAGCCCTAATGTCGGAGATAGGGGGGGGGGGGGCCCTAACCCAAATTTCGGAAAGGGGGGACAATAACCCTAATGGCGGAAAGTGGGTACCCTAACCCTAATGTCGGGCAGGGGGCACCCCAGCCATAATGTCAGACTGAGGGCCCCCTAACCCTAAGGTCGGGAAGAGGGCACCCCTAGCCCTAATGTCGGAGATAGGGGGGGGGGGGCCCTAACCCTAATGTCGGAAAGGGGGTTCAATAACCCTAATGGCGGAAAGTGGGTACCCTAACCCTAATGTCGGGCGGGGGGCACCCCAGCCATAATGTCAGACTGAGGGCCCCCTAACCCTAAGGTCGGGAAGAGGGCACCCCTAGCCCTAATGTCGGAGATAGGGGGGGGGGGGGCCCTAACCCAAATGTCGGAAAGGGGGGACAATAACCCAAATGGCGGAAAGTGGGTACCCTAACCCTAATGTCGGGAGGGGGGCACCCCAGCCATAATGTCAGACTGAGGGCCCCCTAACCCTAAGGTCGGGAAGAGGGCACCCCTAGCCCTAATGTCGGAGATAGGGGGGGGGGGGGCCCTAACCCTAATGTCGGAAAGGGGGTTCAATAACCCTAATGGCGGAAAGTGGGTACCCTAACCCTAATGTCGGGCGGGGGGCACCCCAGCCATAATGTCAGACTGAGGGCCCCCTAACCCTAAGGTCGGGAAGAGGGCACCCCTAGCCCTAATGTCGGAGATAGGGGGGGGGGGGGCCCTAACCCTAATGTCGGAACGGGGGCCAATAACCCTAATGGCGGAAAGTGGGTACCCTAACCATAATGTCGGGAGGGGGGCACCCCAGCCATAATGTCAGACTGAGGGCCCCCTAACCCTAAGGTCGGGAAGAGGGCACCCCTAGCCCTAATGTCGGAGATAGGGGGGGGGGGGGCCCTAACCCTAATGTCGGAAAGGGGGTTCAATAACCCTAATGGCGGAAAGTGGGTACCCTAACCCTAATGTCGGGCGGGGGGCACCCCAGCCATAATGTCAGACTGAGGGCCCCCTAACCCTAAGGTCGGGAAGAGGGCACCCCTAGCCCTAATGTCGGAGATAGGGGGGGGGGGGGCCCTAACCCTAATGTCGGAAAGGGGGGACAATAACCCTAATGGCGGAAAGTGGGTACCCTAACCCTAATGTCGGGAGGGGGGCACCCCAGCCATAATGTCAGACTGAGGGCCCCCTAACCCTAAGGTCGGGAAGAGGGCACCCCTAGCCCTAATGTCGGAGATAGGGGGGGGGGGGGGCCTAACCCTAATGTCGGAAAGGGGGTTCAATAACCCTAATGGCGGAAAGTGGGTACCCTAACCCTAATGTCGGGCGGGGGGCACCCCAGCCATAATGTCAGACTGAGGGCCCCCTAACCCTAAGGTCGGGAAGAGGGCACCCCTAGCCCTAATGTCGGAGATAGGGGGGGGGGGGCCCTAACCCTAATGTCGGAAAGGGGGGACAATAACCCTAATGGCGGAAAGTGGGTACCCTAACCCTAATGTCGGGAGGGGGCACCCCAGCCATAATGTCAGACTGAGGGCCCCCTAACCCTAAGGTCGGGAAGAGGGCACCCCTAGCCCTAATGTCGGAGATAGGGGGGGGGGGGGCCCTAACCCTAATGTCGGAAAGGGGGGACAATAACCCTAATGGCGGAAAGTGGGTACCCTAACCCTAATGTCGGGCGGGGGGCACCCCAGCCATAATGTCAGACTGAGGGCCCCCTAACCCTAAGGTCGGGAAGAGGGCACCCCTAGCCCTAATGTCGGAGATAGGGGGGGGGGGGGCCCTAACCCTAATGTCGGAAAGGGGGGACAATAACCCTAATGGCGGAAAGTGGGTACCCTAACCCTAATGTCGGGAGGGGGGCACCCCAGCCATAATGTCAGACTGAGGGCCCCCTAACCCTAAGGTCGGGAAGAGGGCACCCCTAGCCCTAATGTCGGAGATAGGGGGGGGGGGGGCCCTAACCCTAATGTCGGAAAGGGGGGACAATAACCCTAATGGCGGAAAGGGGGTACCCTAACCCTAATGTCGGGCAGGGGGCACCCCAGCCATAATGTCAGACTGAGGGCCCCCTAACCCTAAGGTCGGGAAGAGGGCACCCCTAGCCCTAATGTCGGAGATAGGGGGGGGGGGGCCCTAACCCTAATGTCGGAAAGGGGGGACAATAACCCTAATGGCGGAAAGTGGGTACCCTAACCCTAATGTCGGGAGGGGGGCACCCCAGCCATAATGTCAGACTGAGGGCCCCCTAACCCTAAGGTCGGGAAGAGGGCACCCCTAGCCCTAATGTCGGAGATAGGGGGGGGGGGGCCCTAACCCTAATGTCGGAAAGGGGGGACAATAACCCTAATGGCGGAAAGTGGGTACCCTAACCCTAATGTCGGGCAGGGGGCACCCCAGCCATAATGTCAGACTGAGGGCCCCCTAACCCTAAGGTCGGGAAGAGGGCACCCCTAGCCCTAATGTCGGAGATAGGGGGGGGGGGGGCCCTAACCCTAATGTCGGAAAGGGGGGACAATAACCCTAATGGCGGAAAGTGGGTACCCTAACCCTAATGTCGGGAGGGGGCACCCCAGCCATAATGTCAGACTGAGGGCCCCCTAACCCTAAGGTCGGGAAGAGGGCACCCCTAGCCCTAAGGTCGGAGATAGGGGGGGGGGGGGCCCTAACCCTAATGTCGGAAAGGGGGGACAATAACCCTAATGGCGGAAAGTGGGTACCCTAACCCTAATGTCGGGCAGGGGGCACCCCAGCCATAATGTCAGACTGAGGGCCCCCTAACCCTAAGGTCGGGAAGAGGGCACCCCTAGCCCTAATGTCGGAGATAGGGGGGGGGGGGCCCTAACCCTAATGTCGGAAAGGGGGGACAATAACCCTAATGGCGGAAAGTGGGTACCCTAACCCTAATGTCGGGAGGGGGCACCCCAGCCATAATGTCAGACTGAGGGCACCCTAACCCTAAGGTCGGGAAGAGGGCACCCCTAGCCCTAATGTCGGAGATAGGGGGGGGGGGGGCCCTAACCCGAATGTCGGAAAGGGGGGACAATAACCCTAATGGCGGAAAGTGGGTACCCTAACCCTAATGTCGGGCGGGGGGCACCCCAGCCATAATGTCAGACTGAGGGCACCCTAACCCTAAGGTCGGGAAGAGGGCACCCCTAGCCCTAATGTCGGAGATAGGGGGGGGGGGGGCCCTAACCCTAATGTCGGAAAGGGGGGACAATAACCCTAATGGCGGAAAGTGGGTACCCTAACCCTAATGTCGGGAGGGGGGCACCCCAGCCATAATGTCAGACTGAGGGCACCCTAACCCTAAGGTCGGGAAGAGGGCACCCCTAGCCCTAATGTCGGAGATAGGGGGGGGGGGGGCCCTAACCCTAATGTCGGAAAGGGGGGACAATAACCCTAATGGCGGAAAGTGGGTACCCTAACCCTAATGTCGGGAAGGGGGCACCCCAGCCATAATGTCAGACTGAGGGCACCCTAACCCTAAGGTCGGGAAGAGGGCACCCCTAGCCCTAATGTCGGAGATAGGGGGGGGGGGGGCCCTAACCCTAATGTCGGAAAGGGGGGACAATAACCCTAATGGCGGAAAGGGGGTACCCTAACCCTAATGTCGGGAGGGGGCACCCCAGCCATAATGTCAGACTGAGGGCACCCTAACCCTAAGGTCGGGAAGAGGGCACCCCTAGCCCTAATGTCGGAGATAGGGGGGGGGGGGGCCCTAACCCTAATGTCGGAAAGGGGGGACAATAACCCTAATGGCGGAAAGTGGGTACCCTAACCCTAATGTCGGGAAGGGGGCACCCCAGCCATAATGTCAGACTGAGGGCACCCTAACCCTAAGGTCGGGAAGAGGGCACCCCTAGCCCTAATGTCGGAGATAGGGGGGGGGGGGGCCCTAACCCTAATGTCGGAAAGGGGGGACAATAACCCTAATGGCGGAAAGTGGGTACCCTAACCCTAATGTCGGGAGGGGGCACCCCCGCCATAATGTCAGACTGCGGGCACCCTAACCCTAAGGTCGGGAAGAGGGCACCCCTAGCCCTAATGTCGGAGATAGGGGGGGGGGGGGCCCTAACCCTAATGTCGGAAAGGGGGGACAATAACCCTAATGGCGGAAAGTGGGTACCCTAACCCTAATGTCGGGAAGGGGGCACCCCAGCCATAATGTCAGACTGAGGGCACCCTAACCCTAAGGTCGGGAAGAGGGCACCCCTAGCCCTAATGTCGGAGATAGGGGGGGGGGGGGGCCCTAACCCTAATGTCGGAAAGGGGGGACAATAACCCTAATGGCGGAAAGTGGGTACCCTAACCCTAATGTCGGGAGGGGGCACCCCAGCCATAATGTCAGACTGAGGGCACCCTAACCCTAATGTCGGGAAGAGGGCACCCCTAGCCCTAATGTCGGAGATAGGGGGGGGGGGGCCCTAACCCTAATGTCGGAAAGGGGGGACAATAACCCTAATGGCGGAAAGTGGGTACCCTAACCCTAATGTCGGGCAGGGGGCACCCCAGCCATAATGTCAGACTGAGGGCACCCTAACCCTAAGGTCGGGAAGAGGGCACCCCTAGCCCTAATGTCGGAGATAGGGGGGGGGGGGGCCCTAACCCTAATGTCGGAAAGGGGGGACAATAACCCTAATGGCGGAAAGTGGGTACCCTAACCCTAATGTCGGGAGGGGGCACCCCAGCCATAATGTCAGACTGAGGGCACCCTAACCCTAAGGTCGGGAAGAGGGCACCCCTAGCCCTAATGTCGGAGATAGGGGGGGGGGGGCCCTAACCCTAATGTCGGAAAGGGGGGACAATAACCCTAATGGCGGAAAGTGGGTACCCTAACCCTAATGTCGGGAAGGGGGCACCCCAGCCATAATGTCAGACTGAGGGCACCCTAACCCTAATGTCGGGAAGAGGGCACCCCTAGCCCTAATGTCGGAGATAGGGGGGGGGGGGGCCCTAACCCTAATGTCGGAAAGGGGGGACAATAACCCTAATGGCGGAAAGTGGGTACCCTAACCCTAATGTCGGGAGGGGGCACCCCAGCCATAATGTCAGACTGAGGGCACCCTAACCCTAATGTCGGGAAGAGGGCACCCCTAGCCCTAATGTCGGAGATAGGGGGGGGGGGGGCCCTAACCCTAATGTCGGAAAGGGGGGACAATAACCCTAATGGCGGAAAGTGGGTACCCTAACCCTAATGTCGGGCAGGGGGCACCCCAGCCATAATGTCAGACTGAGGGCACCCTAACCCTAATGTCGGGAAGAGGGCACCCCTAGCCCTAATGTCGGAGATAGGGGGGGGGGGGGCCCTAACCCTAATGTCGGAAAGGGGGGACAATAACCCTAATGGCGGAAAGTGGGTACCCTAACCCTAATGTCGGGAGGGGGCACCCCAGCCATAATGTCAGACTGAGGGCACCCTAACCCTAATGTCGGGAAGAGGGCACCCCTAGCCCTAATGTCGGAGATAGGGGGGGGGGGGCCCTAACCCTAATGTCGGAAAGGGGGGACAATAACCCTAATGGCGGAAAGTGGGTACCCTAACCCTAATGTCGGGCAGGGGGCACCCCAGCCATAATGTCAGACTGAGGGCACCCTAACCCTAATGTCGGGAAGAGGGCACCCCTAGCCCTAATGTCGGAGATAGGGGGGGGGGGGGCCCTAACCCTAATGTCGGAAAGGGGGGACAATAACCCTAATGGCGGAAAGTGGGTACCCTAACCCTAATGTCGGGAGGGGGCACCCCAGCCATAATGTCAGACTGAGGGCACCCTAACCCTAATGTCGGGAAGAGGGCACCCCTAGCCCTAATGTCGGAGATAGGGGGGGGGGGGGCCCAAACCCTAATGTCGGAAAGGGGGGACAATAACCCTAATGGCGGAAAGTGGGTACCCTAACCCTAATGTCGGGCAGGGGGCACCCCAGCCATAATGTCAGACTGAGGGCACCCTAACCCTAATGTCGGGAAGAGGGCACCCCTAGCCCAAATGTCGGAGATAGGGGGGGGGGGGGCCCTAACCCTAATGTCGGAAAGGGGGGACAATAACCCTAATGGCGGAAAGTGGGTACCCTAACCCTAATGTCGGGAAGGGGGCACCCCAGCCATAATGTCAGACTGAGGGCACCCTAACCCTAATGTCGGGAAGAGGGCACCCCTAGCCCTAATGTCGGAGATAGGGGGGGGGGGGCCCTAACCCTAATGTCGGAAAGGGGGGACAATAACCCTAATGGCGGAAAGTGGGTACCCTAACCCTAATGTCGGGAAGGGGGCACCCCAGCCATAATGTCAGACTGAGGGCACCCTAACCCTAATGTCGGGAAGAGGGCACCCCTAGCCCTAATGTCGGAGATGGGGGGGGGGGGGGCCCTAACCCTAATGTCGGAAAGGGGGGACAATAACCCTAATGGCGGAAAGTGGGTACCCTAACCCTAATGTCGGGAAGGGGGCACCCCAGCCATAATGTCAGACTGAGGGCACCCTAACCCTAATGTCGGGAAGAGGGCACCCCTAGCCCTAATGTCGGAGATGGGGGGGGGGGGGCCCTAACCCTAATGTCGGAAAGGGGGGACAATAACCCTAATGGCGGAAAGTGGGTACCCTAACCCTAATGTCGGGAAGGGGGCACCCCAGCCATAATGTCAGACTGAGGGCACCCTAACCCTAATGTCGGGAAGAGGGCACCCCTAGCCCTAATGTCGGAGATAGGGGGGGGGGGGGCCCTAACCCTAATGTCGGAAAGGGGGGACAATAACCCTACTGGCGGAAAGTGGGTACCCTAACCCTAATGTCGGGAAGGGGGCACCCCAGCCATAATGTCAGACTGAGGGCACCCTAACCCTAATGTCGGGAAGAGGGCACCCCTAGCCCTAATGTCGGAGATAGGGGGGGGGGGGGCCCTAACCCTAATGTCGGAAAGGGGGGACAATAACCCTAATGGCGGAAAGTGGGTACCCTAACCCTAATGTCGGGAAGGGGGCACCCCAGCCATAATGTCAGACTGAGGGCACCCTAACCCTAATGTCGGGAAGAGGGCACCCCTAGCCCTAATGTCGGAGATAGGGGGGGGGGGGCCCTAACCCTAATGTCGGAAAGGGGGGACAATAACCCTAATGGCGGAAAGTGGGTACCCTAACCCTAATGTCGGGAAGGGGGCACCCCAGCCATAATGTCAGACTGAGGGCACCCTAACCCTAATGTCGGGAAGAGGGCACCCCTAGCCCTAATGTCGGAGATAGGGGGGGGGGGGCCCTAACCCTAATGTCGGAAAGGGGGGACAATAACCCTAATGGCGGAAAGTGGGTACCCTAACCCTAATGTCGGGAAGGGGGCACCCCAGCCATAATGTCAGACTGAGGGCACCCTAACCCTAATGTCGGGAAGAGGGCACCCCTAGCCCTAATGTCGGAGATCGGGGGGGGGGGGGCCCTAACCCTAATGTCGGAAAGGGGGGACAATAACCCTAATGGCGGAAAGTGGGTACCCTAACCCTAATGTCGGGAAGGGGGCACCCCAGCCATAATGTCAGACTGAGGGCACCCTAACCCTAATGTCGGGAAGAGGGCACCCCTAGCCCTAATGTCGGAGATAGGGGGGGGGGGGGCCCAAACCCTAATGTCGGAAAGGGGGGACAATAACCCTAATGGCGGAAAGTGGGTACCCTAACCCTAATGTCGGGAAGGGGGCACCCCAGCCATAATGTCAGACTGAGGGCACCCTAACCCTAATGTCGGGAAGAGGGCACCCCTAGCCCTAATGTCGGAGATCGGGGGGGGGGGGCCCTAACCCTAATGTCGGAAAGGGGGGACAATAACCCTAATGGCGGAAAGTGGGTACCCTAACCCTAATGTCGGGAAGGGGGCACCCCAGCCATAATGTCAGACTGAGGGCACCCTAACCCTAATGTCGGGAAGAGGGCACCCCTAGCCCTAATGTCGGAGATAGGGGGGGGGGGGCCCTAACCCTAATGTCGGAAAGGGGGGACAATAACCCTAATGGCGGAAAGTGGGTACCCTAACCCTAATGTCGGGCAGGGGGCACCCCAGCCATAATGTCAGACTGAGGGCACCCTAACCCTAATGTCGGGAAGAGGGCACCCCTAGCCCTAATGTCGGAGATAGGGGGGGGGGGGCCCTAACCCTAATGTCGGAAAGGGGGGACAATAACCCTAATGGCGGAAAGTGGGTACCCTAACCCTAATGTCGGGAAGGGGGCACCCCAGCCATAATGTCAGACTGAGGGCACCCTAACCCTAATGTCGGGAAGAGGGCACCCCTAGCCCTAATGTCGGAGATCGGGGGGGGGGGGGCCCTAACCCTAATGTCGGAAAGGGGGGACAATAACCCTAATGGCGGAAAGTGGGTACCCTAACCCTAATGTCGGGAGGGGGCACCCCAGCCATAATGTCAGACTGAGGGCACCCTAACCCTAATGTCGGGAAGAGGGCACCCCTAGCCCTAATGTCGGAGATAGGGGGGGGGGGGGCCCTAACCCTAATGTCGGAAAGGGGGGACAATAACCCTAATGGCGGAAAGTGGGTACCCTAACCCTAATGTCGGGAGGGGGCACCCCAGCCATAATGTCAGACTGAGGGCACCCTAACCCTAATGTCGGGAAGAGGGCACCCCTAGCCCTAATGTCGGAGATAGGGGGGGGGGGGGCCCTAACCCAAAGGTCGGAAAGGGGGGACAATAACCCTAATGGCGGAAAGTGGGTACCCAAACCCTAATGTCGGGAGGGGGCACCCCAGCCATAATGTCAGACTGAGGGCACCCTAACCCTAATGTCGGGAAGAGGGCACCCCTAGCCCTAATGTCGGAGATAGGGGGGGGGGGGCCCTAACCCTAATGTCGGAAAGGGGGGACAATAACCCTAATGGCGGAAAGTGGGTACCCTAACCCTAATGTCGGGAAGGGGGCACCCCAGCCATAATGTCAGACTGAGGGCACCCTAACCCTAATGTCGGGAAGAGGGCACCCCTAGCCCTAATGTCGGAGATAGGGGGGGGGGGGCCCTAACCCTAATGTCGGAAAGGGGGGACAATAACCCTAATGGCGGAAAGTGGGTACCCTAACCCTAATGTCGGGAGGGGGCACCCCAGCCATAATGTCAGACTGAGGGCACCCTAACCCTAATGTCGGGAAGAGGGCACCCCTAGCCCTAATGTCGGAGATAGGGGGGGGGGGGGCCCTAACCCTAATGTCGGAAAGGGGGGACAATAACCCTAATGGCGGAAAGTGGGTACCCTAACCCTAATGTCGGGAAGGGGGCACCCCAGCCATAATGTCAGACTGAGGGCACCCTAACCCTAATGTCGGGAAGAGGGCACCCCTAGCCCTAATGTCGGAGATAGGGGGGGGGGGGGCCCTAACCCTAATGTCGGAAAGGGGGGACAATAACCCTAATGGCGGAAAGTGGGTACCCTAACCCTAATGTCGGGGGGGGGCACCCCAGCCATAATGTCAGACTGAGGGCACCCTAACCCTAATGTCGGGAAGAGGGCACCCCTAGCCCTAATGTCGGAGATAGGGGGGGGGGGGGCCCTAACCCTAATGTCGGAAAGGGGGGACAATAACCCTAATGGCGGAAAGTGGGTACCCTAACCCTAATGTCGGGAAGGGGGCACCCCAGCCATAATGTCAGACTGAGGGCACCCTAACCCTAACGTCGGGAAGAGGGCACCCCTAGCCCTAATGTCGGAGATAGGGGGGGGGGGGCCCTAACCCTAATGTCGGAAACGGGGGACAATAACCCTAATGGCGGAAAGTGGGTACCCTAACCCTAATGTCGGGGGGGGCACCCCAGCCATAATGTCAGACTGAGGGCACCCTAACCCTAACGTCGGGAAGAGGGCACCCCTAGCCCTAATGTCGGAGATAGGGGGGGGGGGGGCCCTAACCCTAATGTCGGAAAGGGGGGACAATAACCCTAATGGCGGAAAGTGGGTACCCTAACCCTAATGTCGGGAAGGGGGCACCCCAGCCATAATGTCAGACTGAGGGCCCCCTAACCCTAAGGTCGGGAAGAGGGCACCCCTAGCCCTAATGTCGGAGATAGGGGGGGGGGGGGCCCTAACCCTAATGTCGGAAAGGGGGTACAATAACCCTAATGGCGGAAAGTGGGTACCCTAACCCTAATGTCGGGAAGGGGGCACCCCAGCCATAATGTCAGACTGAGGGCAGCCTAACCCTAATGTCGGGAAGAGGGCACCCTAGCCCTAATGTCGGAGAAAGGGGGGGGGGGGGCCCTAACCCTAATGTCGGAAAGGGGGTACCCTAACCCTAATGGCGGAAAGTGGGTACCCTAACCCTAATGTCGGGAAGGGGGCACCCCAGCCATAATGTCAGACTGAGGGCACCCTAACCCTAAGGTCGGGAAGAGGGCACCCCTAGCCCTAATGTCGGAGATAGGGGGGGGGGGGCCCTAACCCTAATGTCGGAAAGGGGGTACAATAACCCTAATGGCGGAAAGTGGGTACCCTAACCCTAATGTCGGGGGGGGCACCCCAGCCATAATGTCAGACTGAGGGCAGCCTAACCCTAACGTGGGGAAGAGGGCACCCTAGCCCTAATGTCGGAGATAGGGGGGGGGGGGGCCCTAACCCTAATGTCGGAAAGGGGGGACAATAACCCTAATGGCGGAAAGTGGGTACCCTAACCCTAATGTCGGGAAGGGGGCACCCCAGCCATAATGTCAGACTGAGGGCACCCTAACCCTAACGTCGGGAAGAGGGCACCCTAGCCCTAATGTCGGAGATAGGGGGGGGGGGGGCCCTAACCCTAATGTCGGAAAGGGGGTACCCTAACCCTAATGGCGGAAAGTGGGTACCCTAACCCTAATGTCGGGAAGGGGGCACCCCAGCCATAATGAAAGAAAGAGGGCAGCCTAACCCTGACGTCGGGAAAAGAGGGTACCCTGGCCCTAATGGGGGAGAAAGAAAGGGGTGGGGGGGGCCCTGGGTACCCTGGCCCTCATGGGGGGGGAAAAGAAAGAAAGAAAGAGTGGCAGCCTAACCCCTGACGTGGGGAAAAGTGGGTACACTTGGCCCTCATGCGGGGGGAGAAAGAAAGAAAGAAAGAGTGCAGCCTAACCCCTGATGTGGGGAAAAGTGGGTACCCTGGCCCTCATGCGGGGGGCAGAAAGAAAGAAAGAAAGAGTGCAGCCTAACCCCTGACGTGGGGAAAAGTGGGTACCCTGGCCCTCATGATGGGGGGAGAAATAAGAAAGAAAGAGTGCAGCCTAACCCCTGACGTGGGGAAAAGTGGGTAACCCTGGCCCTCATGATGGTGGGAGAAAGAAAGAAAGAAAGAGTGCAGCCTAACCCCTGACGTGGGGAAAAGTGGGTACCCTGGCCCTCATGGGGGGGGAGAAAGAAAGAAAGAAAGAGTGCAGCCTAACCCCTGACGTGGGGAAAAGTGGGTACCCTGGCCCTCATGGGGGGGGGAGAAAGAAAGAAAGAAAGAAAGAGTGCAGCCTAACCCCTGACGTGGGGAAAAAGTGGGTACCCTGGCCCTCATGGGGGGGGAGAAAGAAAGAAAGAAAGAAAGAGTGCAGCCTAACCCCTGACGTGGGGAAAAGCGGGTACCCTGGCCCTCATGGGGGGGGAGAAAGAAAGAAAGAAAGAAAGAGTGCAGCCTAACCCCTGACGTGGGGAAAAGTGGGTACCCTGGCCCTCATGGGGGGGGAGAAAGAAAGAAAGAAAGAAAGAGTGCAGCCTAACCCCTGACGTGGGGAAAAGTGGGTACCCTGGCCCTCATGGGGGGGGGAGAAAGAAAGAAAGAAAGAAAGAGTGCAGCCTAACCCCTGACGTGGGGAAAAGTGGGTACCCTGGCCCTCATGGGGGGGGAGAAAGAAAGAAAGAAAGAGTGCAGCCTAACCCCTGACGTGGGGAAAAGTGGGTACCCTGGCCCTCATGCGGGGGGCAGAAAGAAAGAAAGAAAGAGTGCAGCCTAAACCCTGACGTGGGGAAAAGTGGGTACCCTGGCCCTCATGATGGTGGGAGAAAGAAAGAAAGAAATAGTGCAGCCTAATCCCTGACGTGGGGAAAAGTGGGTACCCTGGCCCTCATGCGGGGGGCAGAAAGAAAGAAAGAAAGAAAGAGTGCAGCCTAACCCCTGACGTGGGGAAAAGTGGGTACCCTGGCCCTCATGGGGGGGGAGAAAGAAAGAAAGAAAGAAAGAGTGCAGCCTAACCCCTGACGTGGGGAAAAGTGGGTACCCTGGCCCTCATGGGGGGGGAGAAAGAAAGAAAGAAAGAAAGAGTGCAGCCTAACCCCTGATGTGGGGAAAAGTGGGTACCCTGGCCCTCATGATGGGGGGAGAAAGAAAGAAAGAAAGAAAGAGTGCAGCCTAACCCCTGACGTGGGGAAAAGTGGGTACCCTGGCCCTCATGGGGGGGGGGAGAAAGAAAGAAAGAAAGAAAGAGTGCAGCCTAACCCCTGACGTGGGGAAAAGTGGGTACGCTGGCCCTCATGGGGGGGGGAGAAAGAAAGAAAGAAAGAAAGAGTGCAGCCTAACCCCTGACGTGGGGAAAAGTGGGTACCCTGGCCCTCATTGGGGGGGAGAAAGAAAGAAAGAAAGAGTGCAGCCTAACCCCTGACGTGGGGAAAAGTGGGTAACCTGGCCCTCATGGGGGGGGGAGAAAGAAAGAAAGAAAGAAAGAGTGCAGCCTAACCCCTGACGTGGGGAAAAGTGGGTACCCTGGCCCTCATGATGGGGGGAGAAAGAAAGAAAGAAAGAGTGCAGCCTAACCCCTGACGTGGGGAAAAGTGGGTACCCTGGCCCTCATGGGGGGGGGAGAAAGAAAGAAAGAAAGAAAGAGTGCAGCCTAACCCCTGACGTGGGGAAAAGTGGGTACCCTGGCCCTCATGGGGGGGGAGAAAGAAAGAAAGAAAGAGTGCAGCCTAACCCCTGACGTGGGGAAAAGTGGGTACCCTGGCCCTCATGCGGGGGGCAGAAAGAAAGAAAGAAAGAGTGCAGCCTAAACCCTGACGTGGGGAAAAGTGGGTACCCTGGCCCTCATGATGGGGGGAGAAATAAAGAAAGAAAGAGTGCAGCCTAACCCCTGACGTGGGGAAAAGTGGGTACGCTGGCCCTCATGGGGGGGGAGAAAGAAAGAAAGAAAGAAAGAGTGCAGCCTAACCCCTGATGTGGGGAAAAGTGGGTACCCTGGCCCTCATGGGGGGGGAGAAAGAAAGAAAGAAAGAAAGAGTGCAGCCTAACCCCTGACGTGGGGAAAAGTGGGTACCCTGGCCCTCATGGGGGGGGAGAAAGAAAGAAAGAAAGAGTGCAGCCTAACCCCTGACGTGGGGAAAAGTGGGTACCCTGGCCCTCATGATGGGGGGAGAAAGAAAGAAAGAAAGAGTGCAGCCTAACCCCTGACGTGGGGAAAAGTGGGTACCCTGGCCCTCATGGGGGGGGAGAAAGAAAGAAAGAAAGAAAGAGTGCAGCCTAACTCCTGACGTGGGGAAAAGTGGGTACCTTGGCCCTCATGATGGGGGGAGAAAGAAAGAAAGAAAGAAAGAGTGCAGCCTAACCCCTGACGTGGGGAAAAGTGGGTACCCTGGCCCTCATGCGGGGGGCAGAAAGAAAGAAAGAAAGAGTGCAGCCTAACCCCTGACGTGGGGAAAAGTGGGTACCCTGGCCCTCATGATGGGGGGAGAAAGAAAGAAAGAAAGAAAGAGTGCAGCCTAACCCCTGACGTGGGGAAAAGTGGGTACCCTGGCCCTCATGATGGTGGGAGAAAGAAAGAAAGAAAGAGTGCAGCCTAACCCCTGTCGTGGGGAAAAGTGGGTACCCTGGCCCTCATCGGGGGGGAGAAAGAAAGAAAGAAAGAAAGAGTGCAGCCTAACCCCTGACGTGGGGAAAAGTGGGTACCCTGGCCCTCATGGGGGGGGAGAAAGAAAGAAAGAAAGAAAGAGTGCAGCCTAACCCCTGACGTGGGGAAAAGTGGGTACCCTGGCCCTCATGGGGGGGGAGAAAGAAAGAAAGAAAGAGTGCAGCCTAACCCCTGACGTGGGGAAAAGTGGGTACCCTGGCCCTCATGGGGGGGAGAAAGAAAGAAAGAAAGAAAGAGTGCAGCCTAACCCCTGACGTGGGGAAAAGCGGGTACCCTGGCTATCATGGGGGGGGAGAAAGAAAGAAAGAAAGAGTGCAGCCTAACCCCTGACGTGGGGAAAAGTGGGTACCCTGGCCCTCATGGGGGGGGAGAAAGAAAGAAAGAAAGAAAGAGTGCAGCCTAACCCCTGACGTGGGGAAAAGTGGGTACCCTGGCCCTCATGGGGGGGGAGAAAGAAAGAAAGAAAGAAAGAGTGCAGCCTAACCCCTGACGTGGGGAAAAGTGGGTACCCTGGCCCTCATGATGGGGGGAGAAAGAAAGAAAGAAAGAAAGAGTGCAGCCTAACCCCTGACGTGGGGAAAAGCGGGTACCCTGGCCCTCATGGGGGGGGAGAAAGAAAGAAAGAAAGAAAGAGTGCAGCCTAACCCCTGACGTGGGGAAAAGTGGGTACCCTGGCCCTCATGGGGGGGGAGAAAGAAAGAAAGAAAGAAAGAGTGCAGCCTAACCCCTGACGTGGGGAAAAGTGGGTACCCTGGCCCTCATGGGGGGGGGAGAAAGAAAGAAAGAAAGAAAGAGTGCAGCCTAACCCCTGACGTGGGGAAAAGTGGGTACCCTGGCCCTCATGGGGGGGGAGAAAGAAAGAAAGAAAGAGTGCAGCCTAACCCCTGACGTGGGGAAAAGTGGGTACCCTGGCCCTCATGCGGGGGGCAGAAAGAAAGAAAGAAAGAGTGCAGCCTAAACCCTGACGTGGGGAAAAGTGGGTACCCTGGCCCTCATGATGGGGGGAGAAATAAAGAAAGAAAGAGTGCAGCCTAACCCCTGACGTGGGGAAAAGTGGGTACCCTGGCCCTCATGGGGGGGGAGAAAGAAAGAAAGAAAGAAAGAGTGCAGCCTAACCCCTGACGTGGGGAAAAGTGGGTACCCTGGCCCTCATGGGGGGGGAGAAAGAAAGAAAGAAAGAGTGCAGCCTAACCCCTGACGTGGGGAAAAGTGGGTACCCTGGCCCTCATGGGGGGGGAGAAAGAAAGAAAGAAAGAAAGAGTGCAGCCTAACCCCTGACGTGGGGAAAAGCGGGTACCCTGGCCCTCATGGGGGGGGAGAAAGAAAGAAAGAAAGAGTGCAGCCTAACCCCTGACGTGGGGAAAAGTGGGTACCCTGGCCCTCATGGGGGGGGAGAAAGAAAGAAAGAAAGAAAGAGTGCAGCCTAACCCCTGACGTGGGGAAAAGTGGGTACCCTGGCCCTCATGGGGGGGGAGAAAGAAAGAAAGAAAGAAAGAGTGCAGCCTAACCCCTGACGTGGGGAAAAGTGGGTACCCTGGCCCTCATGGGGGGGGAGAAAGAAAGAAAGAAAGAGTGCAGCCTAACCCCTGACGTGGGGAAAAGTGGGTACCCTGGCCCTCATGGGGGGGGAGAAAGAAAGAAAGAAAGAAAGAGTGCAGCCTAACCCCTGACGTGGGGAAAAGTGGGTACCCTGGCCCTCATGGGGGGGGGAGAAAGAAAGAAAGAAAGAAAGAGTGCAGCCTAACCCCTGACGTGGGGAAAAGTGGGTACCCTGGCCCTCATGGGGGGGGAGAAAGAAAGAAAGAAAGAGTGCAGCCTAACCCCTGACGTGGGGAAAAGTGGGTACCCTGGCCCTCATGGGGGGGGGAGAAAGAAAGAAAGAAAGAGTGCAGCCTAACCCCTGACGTGGGGAAAAGTGGGTACCCTGGCCCTCATGATGGTGGGAGAAAGAAAGAAAGAAAGAGTGCAGCCTAACCCCTGACGTGGGGAAAAGTGGGTACCCTGGCCCTCATGGGGGGGGAGAAAGAAAGAAAGAAAGAAAGAGTGCAGCCTAACCCCTGACGTGGGGAAAAGTGGGTACCCTGGCCCTCATGGGGGGGGAGAAAGAAAGAAAGAAAGAAAGAAAGAGTGCAGCCTAACCCCTGACGTGGGGAAAAGTGGGTACCCTGGCCCTCATGGGGGGGGAGAAAGAAAGAAAGAAAGAGTGCAGCCTAACCCCTGACGTGGGGAAAAGTGGGTACCCTGGCCCTCATGATGGGGGGAGAAAGAAAGAAAGAAAGAGTGCAGCCTAACCCCTGACGTGGGGAAAAGTGGGTACCCTGGCCCTCATGGGGGGGGGAGAAAGAAAGAAAGAAAGAAAGAGTGCAGCCTAATCCCTGACGTGGGGAAAAGTGGGTACCCTGGCCCTCATGATGATGGGAGAAAGAAAGAAAGAAAGAGTGCAGCCTAACCCCTGACGTGGGGAAAAGTGGGTACCCTGGCCCTCATGGGGGGGGAGAAAGAAAGAAAGAAAGAAAGAGTGCAGCCTAACCCCTGACGTGGGGAAAAGTGGGTACCCTGGCCCTCATGGGGGGGGAGAAAGAAAGAAAGAAAGAAAGAAAGAAAGAAAGAAAGAGTGCAGCCTAACCCCTGACGTGGGGAAAAGTGGGTACCCTGGCCCTCATGGGGGGGGAGAAAGAAAGAAAGAAAGAAAGAGTGCAGCCTAACCCCTGACGTGGGGAAAAGTGGGTACCCTGGCCCTCATGGGGGGGGAGAAAGAAAGAAAGAAAGAGTGCAGCCTAACCCCTGACGTGGGGAAAAGTGGGTACCCTGGCCCTCATGGGGGGGGAGAAAGAAAGAAAGAAAGAAAGAGTGCAGCCTAACCCCTGACGTGGGGAAAAGTGGGTACCCTGGCCCTCATGGGGGGGGGAGAAAGAAAGAAAGAAAGAAAGAGTGCAGCCTAACCCCTGACGTGGGGAAAAGTGGGTACCCTGGCCCTCATGGGGGGGGAGAAAGAAAGAAAGAAAGAGTGCAGCCTAACCCCTGACGTGGGGAAAAGTGGGTACCCTGGCCCTCATGGGGGGGGGAGAAAGAAAGAAAGAAAGAGTGCAGCCTAACCCCTGACGTGGGGAAAAGTGGGTACCCTGGCCCTCATGATGGTGGGAGAAAGAAAGAAAGAAAGAGTGCAGCCTAACCCCTGATGTGGGGAAAAGTGGGTACCCTGGCCCTCATGGGGGGGGAGAAAGAAAGAAAGAAAGAAAGAGTGCAGCCTAACCCCTGACGTGGGGAAAAGTGGGTACCCTGGCCCTCATGGGGGGGGAGAAAGAAAGAAAGAAAGAAAGAAAGAGTGCAGCCTAACCCCTGACGTGGGGAAAAGTGGGTACCCTGGCCCTCATGGGGGGGGGAGAAAGAAAGAAAGAAAGAGTGCAGCCTAACCCCTGACGTGGGGAAAAGTGGGTACCCTGGCCCTCATGATGGGGGGAGAAAGAAAGAAAGAAAGAGTGCAGCCTAACCCCTGACGTGGGGAAAAGTGGGTACCCTGGCCCTCATGGGGGGGGGAGAAAGAAAGAAAGAAAGAAAGAGTGCAGCCTAATCCCTGACGTGGGGAAAAGTGGGTACCCTGGCCCTCATGATGGTGGGAGAAAGAAAGAAAGAAAGAGTGCAGCCTAACCCCTGACGTGGGGAAAAGTGGGTACCCTGGCCCTCATGGGGGGGGAGAAAGAAAGAAAGAAAGAAAGAGTGCAGCCTAACCCCTGACGTGGGGAAAAGTGGGTACCCTGGCCCTCATGGGGGGGGAGAAAGAAAGAAAGAAAGAAAGAGTGCAGCCTAACCCCTGACGTGGGGAAAAGTGGGTACCCTGGCCCTCATGGGGGGGGAGAAAGAAAGAAAGAAAGAGTGCAGCCTAACCCCTGACGTGGGGAAAAGTGGGTACCCTGGCCCTCATGGGGGGGGGAGAAAGAAAGAAAGAAAGAAAGAGTGCAGCCTAACCCGTGACGTGGGGAAAAGTGGGTACCCTGGCCCTCATGATGGGGGGAGAAAGAAAGAAAGAAAGAAAGAGTGCAGCCTAACCCCTGACGTGGGGAAAAGTGGGTACCCTGGCCCTCATGATGGTGGGAGAAAGAAAGAAAGAAAGAGTGCAGCCTAACCCCTGACGTGGGGAAAAGTGGGTACCCTGGCCCTCATGATGGTGGGAGAAAGAAAGAAAGAAAGAGTGCAGCCTAACCCCTGACGTGGGGAAAAGTGGGTACCCTGGCCCTCATGGGAGGGGAGAAAGAAAGAAAGAAAGAGTGCAGCCTAACCCCTGACGTGGGGAAAAGTGGGTACCCTGGCCCTCATGGGGGGGGAGAGAGAAAGAAAGAAAGAAAGAGTGCAGCCTAACCCCTGATGTGGGGAAAAGTGGGTACCCTGGCCCTCATGGGGGGGGAGAAAGAAAGAAAGAAAGAGTGCAGCCTAACCCCTGACGTGGGGAAAAGTGGGTACCCTGGCCCTCATGATGGGGGGAGAAAGAAAGAAAGAAAGAGTGCAGCCTAACCCCTGACGTGGGGAAAAGTGTGTACCCTAGCCCTCATGGGGGGGAAAAAAAGAGTGCAGCATAACCCCTGACGTGGGGAAAAGTGGGTACCCTAGCCCTCACGGGGGGAAAAAAAGAGTGCAGCCTAACCCCTGACGTGGGGAAAAGTGGGTACCCTAGCCCTCATGGGGGGGGGAAAAAAGAGTGCAGCCTAACCCCTGACGTGGGGAAAAGTGGGTACCCTAGCCCTCATGGGGGGGGAAAAAAAGAGTGCAGCCTAACCCCTGACGTGGGGAAAAGTGGGTACCCTGGCCCTCATGGGGGGGGAAAAAAAGAGTGCAGCGTAACCCCTGACGTGGGGAAAAGTGGGTACCCTGGCCCTCATGGGGGGGGAAAAAAAGAGTGCAGCCTAACCCCTGACGTGGGAAAAAGTGGGTACCCTGGCCCTCATGGGGGGGGAAAAAAAGAGTGCAGCCTAACCCCTGACGTGAGGAAAAGTGGGTACCCTGGCCCTCATGGGGGGGGAAAAAAAGAGTGCAGCCTAACCCCTGACGTGGGGAAAAGTGGGTACCCTGGCCCTCATGGGGGGGAAAAAAATAGTGCAGCCTAACCCTAATGTCAGGAAGAGTGCGGCCTAACCCGAATGTCAGGAAGAGTGCGGCCTAACCCGAATGTCAGGAAGAGTGCAGCATAATCCTAATGTCTGGAAGAGTGCGGCCTAACCCTAATGTCATGAAGAGTGCACCCTAACCCTAATGTCAGGAAGTCTGTACCCTAACACTAATTTCAGAAAGAGTGCACCATAACCCTAATGTCAGGAAGAGTGCACCCAAACCCTAATGTCAGGAAGAGTGTACCCTAACCCTAATGTCAGGAAGAGTGTACCCTAACCCTAGTGACGACCCTAGCCCTAGCGGCGACCCGGGACGGATCTACCTAGCGCCTAATTTGCCTTGCCTTGCCGTCATCTATCATCTCTCATCTGCCATCTATCATCTGCCATGTATCATGTATACATCTGTCATCATCTATCATCTACCATCGATCATGTACTCATCTAACATCATCTATCATCTAGCATTGACTTACCTGCAAAATTGACTTACCTGCAAAATTGACTTACCTGCCAAAACATCATAGGGGTACAGAAACAACCCATACAAGTACAAGATCAATAGCCCCTCCCATCCACCCCCACCCTCTGCTTTTTCAGTTAAGGCAACAATTACAACAAGTTACAGTCAGGGAGGAAAAAATCATAGGGGTACAGGAACAACCAATACAAGTACAAGATCAATACTCCATCCCATCCACCCTCACCCTCTCCTTTTTCAATTAACACAACAATTACAACAAGTTACAGTCAGGGAGGAAAACATCATAGGGGTACAGAAACAACCCATACAAGATCAATAGTCCATCCAATCCACCCCCACCCTCTCCTTTTTCAGTTAAGGCAACAATTATAACAAGTTACAGTCAGGGAGGAAAACATCATAGGGGTAGAGAAACAACCCATACAAGATCAATAGTCCATCCCATCCACCCTCACCCTCTCTTTTTTCAATTAACACAGCAATTACAACAAGTTACAGTCAGGGAGGAAAAAATCATAGGGGTACAGAAACAACCCATACAAGTACAAGATCAATAGTCCATCCCATCCACCCTCACCCTCTCCTTTTTCAATTAACACAACAATCATAACAAGTTACAGTCAGGGAGGAAAACATCATAGTGGTACAGAAACAATCCATACAAGATTAATAGCCCCTCCCATCCACCCCCACCCTCTGCTTTTTCAGTTAAGGCAACAATTACAACAAGTTACAGTCAGGGAGGAAAAAATCATAGGGGTACAGAAACAACCAATACAAGTACAAGATCAATAGCCCCTCCCATCCACCCCCACCCTCTGCTTTTTCAGTTAAGGCAACAATTACAACAAGTTACAGTCAGGGAGGAAAAAATCATAGGGGTACAGAAACAACCCATACAAGATCAATAGTCCATCCCATCCACCCTCACCCTCTCCTTTTTCAATTAACACAACAATCATAACAAGTTACAGTCAGGGAGGAAAACATCATAGTGGTACAGAAACAATCCATACAAGATTAATAGCCCCTCCCATCCACCCCCACCCTCTGCTTTTTCAGTTAAGGCAACAATTACAACAAGTTACAGTCAGGGAGGAAAAAATCATAGGGGTACAGAAACAACCAATACAAGTACAAGATCAATAGCCCCTCCCATCCACCCCCACCCTCTGCTTTTTCAGTTAAGGCAACAATTACAACAAGTTACAGTCAGGGAGGAAAAAATCATAGGGGTACAGAAACAACCCATACAAGATCAATAGTCCATCCCATCCACCCTCACCCTCTCCTTTTTCAATTAACACAACAATCATAACAAGTTACAGTCAGGGAGGGAAACATCTTATATGTACAGAAACAACCCATACAAGTACAAGATCAATAGTCCCTCCCATCCACCCCCACCCTCTGCTTTTTCAGTTAAGGCAACAATTACAACAAGTTACAGTCAGGGAGGAAAAAATCATAGGGGTACAGGAACAACCAATACAAGTACAAGATCAATAGTCCCTCCCATCCACCCTCACCCTCTCCTTTTTCAATTAACACAACAATTATAACAAGTTATATTCAGGGAGAAAAACATCATAGTGGTACAGAAACAATCCATACAAGATTAATAGTCCATCCCATCCACCCTCACCCTCTTTTTCAATTAACACAACAATCATAACAAGTTACAGTCAGGGAGGAAAACATCATAGGGGTACAGAAACAACCCATACAAGATCAATAGTCCATCCCATCCACACTCACCCTCTCCCTTTTTAAGGCAACAATTATAACAAGTTATAATCAGGCAGGAAAAAATCATAGGGGTACAGAAACAACCCATACAAGTACAACATCAATGGCCAGTCCCATCCACCCTCAGCCTCTCCCTTTTCAGTTCAGACAGTAAGTACAACAAGTTAAAGTCTGGGAGAAAAACATTATAGTGGTACAGAAACAACTCATACAAGATCAATAGTCCCTCCCATCCACCCCCGCCCTCTTCGTTTTCAGTTAAGGCAACAATTATAACAAGTTATAGTCAGGGAGGGAAACATCATAGGGGTACAGAATCAACCCATACAAGATCAATAGTCCATCCCATCCACCCTCACCCTCTCCTTTTTCAATTAACACAACAATTACAACAAGTTACAGTCAGGGAGGAAAAAATCATAGGGGTACAGAAGCAACCAATACAAGTACAAGATCAATAGTCCCTCCCATCCACCCTCACCCTCTGCTTTTTCAATTAACACAACAATTATAACAAGTTATATTCAGGGAGAAAAACATCATAGTGGTACAGAAACAATCCATACAAGATTAATAGTCCATCCCATCCACCCTCACCCTCTTTTTCAATTAACACAACAATCATAACAAGTTACAGTCAGGAAGGAAAACATCATAGGGGTACAGAAACAACCCATACAAGATGAATAGTCCATCCCATCCACACTCACCCTCTCCCTTTTTAAGGCAACAATTATAACAAGTTATAATCAGGCAGGAAAACATCATAGGGGTACAGAAACAACCCATAAAAGTACAACATCGATGGCCAGTCCCATCCACCCTTACCCTCTCCTTTTTCAGTTCAGACAACAAGTACAACAAGTTACAGTCTGGGAGAAAAACATCATAGTGGTACAGAAACAACCCATACTGTTGGGGGTCGAGCATGGGTGCTTGAACAGGCCTACAGCAAGCTGTGAGAAAGTGAACTTATGACCCCAGGTTAAAAGAAGAAGAAGTGTCAAGATCAGCAAAACAGGAATCCAATAACAGGATGCCGGTAATTGCAGAAGCATGATGTAATGCTAAGCTGATGCGAAGGTGTGAAACCAATCAGGAGAGGTAAAGGGGAGCGTGTATCCCTCATGGGCAAAGTGAAGCAGCCAATCAAGTAATGCGTGATCGCGTGTAAGACAGTATATTAAGAGCAGCTTTGTAATCAATAAACGGAGCATTTTGTGAACCTATATCGTATCGGTGTTTTCTCCCCTCCACCTGGCCGCGGCATTCTGGTGACCCTACGTGATACCAGGAGAGAGAGAGACCGTGGACGAGAGAAGGTGGAGATCCCGGCTGCCCGAGAGAGGCAGGAAAAGAGCTCAAATTACGTGGCCACGGCTGACCGGTGAGTCAGGCAGACTGCGGTCTGGTTCGGGATGGGTTTCGCTGTATCAGCGATAGAAAAGGCTACGACAGAAGGAGTGCTATGTGTAGCGAAGAAAACAGGGTACTCAATACCCCGACAGGAACTTGTGGACTTTTTATTTTGGTGCTGACGAAGGGGGTTGTTAGAAAATACGGGACAGTTATTCTCCAAAGATCAATGGCGTAAGACAGGGGAAGAATTGTGGGAGTCGGTGAAGCTTTTAATCTCGAGACTTGGGAGAAAATTACTAAGGAAGAAGCCCCTGATTTATGGATGTTTTCAGTCCTTCCTAAGGTGAAGGGAGCAACCCTTAAAGAGACAGACCTAAAGTTAATGTTGAAATGGTCGAAGACACATTACCCAGAGATTTATGAGTCTACCGGATTTGAGATATCCTTGTGGAATGGGGCATGAGTTAAGCTGTGGAATGCAGCTACAAAAGGCAATGATGCTGTGAAAAGTTTGTCAGTCATTTGGAGAACTGTTTTAGAGATGTTAAAGTAAAAAAAAAAATGAGATCATGGAGATCAGCATGCCCCCCCCCCCCCCGAACCTCCACTGGTTGCCGCTGCAGCAGCGAAGACTGAGGACGGGGATGAAGACGATCCTTTCGACCTGAGCCCTATTGACCCCGAGATGGAGCCTGTGCACGTTCATCAGTTTGCTGTTGCTGCTCCTGAGATTCTGATGCCTGATAATGCTGATGCTGACCTGGATGGTGCTTTTGACCTGGAGCCTATTCATCCGGAAAAGAAGCCTGATTTATATCCCCCATATCCTCATGATAAATGGGTAGCTGTAAAGGGAGAAGTGAGATGGGTGGGGGATGTGGATGTATTGCACAGTTTCCCATGGTGTGTGTGCTTCCCACCCGAGATGGGAAGGTCTCTTGTATGCTCTTATCAGGGGTATCGGGCAGAATGTGTAAGACCGTGGAGTTGGGACCCCGTATACTACTCCTTTGATACAGTTGCTCTGTGATACTCAAGTACTAGAAGTTGGTAAATATAAGTATGTCCATGTTTCTATCTACCCTTGGAAACCTTTATAGATATTGCTGGCAACTTCCTCCAACATAGGCTGGCCACCTGTGTCGGAACGAGTGTGCATTTTGGTCAGTATAAAAGCCCAAGCCTCATGCGATGTAAGGGAGGCAGAGCCTCTGCGGGGACGCCTGCTAAGGTTCAGCCTGCCACCTTGCACTGCGATGATGCTTCTCGGAGCTGGTTTCCTGATAGTCTTTACAGGGTCCTTGTGCCACGTCCTGTATGTGGGACTGTGTAGTGGGAACAATGATTGTCTGGATTTTGTGTTTCAAATATTGTAGTTGTGTGGAGTGTGCTTGTGGGATCCCATATGTGTGTGTGTGTGTCTGTGTGTGTGTGTGATGAGGGCAGACAGTGTTCTGTATATTTTTTGTTGTCAGGTTCATGTAAAAGTTTTAACAGGTAGCAGTTTAACCTTTCGGGCAAGAAAAGGTTAATGCAAAAGCGCAGTTGCCGATAGGCCGGTGGTTTTAGCTGTGCAAAGCAGGGTGAGCAACTTTGAAAAAAAAAAAACAACAACAACAAAAAACAACAACAACAAAAAAAATCACTTGAGGGCAACTGAAAATTAACAGCTTGAATATGCATGCTTGTAAAGTAGCTATTATTAGAGGTTGTGATTTTGTGTATAAAACCACCTGTATTTACTAGCCAGTTGCTAATAAGAAACTATACGTTGTATTGTATGGATTTGTCACTTGTAAAAGAGATGTTAAAGAAAGCAAATTTGCAGTAGCTGCTAGAAAATACTAAGGCAAAAGCTAGAAAGATTCTAAGATGATGGTACTGTTATAAAGCAAGTAATGGAACAAATTAAGAGGGTGGGAGAACTCCACTGGTAAGAAGTTTCTTTGGTTAGTCCCTCGCTGCCATTAGCATCTTCAACATGCTGATGCACTCTGTGATAGTTACTCTGCTAATGTAAATCTGTGTGTGCTTTGCTGTAGTAGTGACTTGTTACTGGGTTAAGCAGGTGAAACTCTGCATTGACAACAAGGTGCAAGGACAGAGATTGACCAAATGCCTGCTACCACAGTCAAGGGCAAGACTGGGTTGGCCTCTGTGTTTGCCACCAAGAAGAACCTTTAGCTTCGCTGCTGGCTGCAACCCAGCAGGCGTAGAGCAGTGGAGACACATGTCATGCCAGACCTTGATGTGAGGGATGGCCTCCGCTGTTATCAGAGAGCCATCCAGGAGAAAAAGGGTAGGCCCAGCTGTGTACAGCTATCAACAGGACCATACTGGCTGCCAGCAAAACATACCAAGCCGCAGAACTCAACCACATAAAGAAACAGCAATGGTAGAAATCTTTGTAAAATCTTTGTAATATCTGTGCTATTATGTGTGACCATGGGTAATGGAAAAGTATACTGAGCATATCTGTTAAATCCCAACTATTCCAACCTGTTACATGGTGTGTAGGATTCACTGATATGCCACATGTTATAAAGGTTCAAGTGACTTCAAATCAGACTAATCTTACTGAAATAATGCTACCTAGAGTAGTGGGTTGTTATATTACACAAGTCAAGCAGTGATAGAGCAGACACAATAAATTGTCAAAAACTTTTCGTAAAACTAAAAAGGGGGAGATGTGGAGACAGTGTTCTCACAGGAAAATGAATATTTGGTACATGAGCTCTGAATAACTCTGAGGGATACAGCAAGGCCATGGGAGGCCCGAGGAAGCCTAAGCAAGCAAGATAAGAAGAAGCTGTAATTCACTGAGTTATGAGAACTGTGGACTGTTGGCAAGCATTCGAGGTCAAGTTCTCACACCTGTGTTTAACCAATTATATGTTAGTCACTAAGGGTCTTCACGACAAGTATCCAATCATGATATGCCAAATTGCTGTAGGTGTGTGTAAGCAATAGTATATAAGGAGTTAAAGCTTTGCAATAAATGGCTTTTTGTCTGATCAAAAAAAAAAAAAAAGGGGGGGGGGAGTGTAACTCCTTGACTGTTAACACTGTACAGTTTACTTCTGCAGCTGCTTCACATCCCCTTTGCATTAGAATGCTTCTGGGCATGTGTTGTATGAATCTTTCTGATCATTCTGAATCTATTCACAAGAATTTGTTTGAACTTAAAGAAAATATGAAAGAACTTACTGTAGAAACAAATCCTATAGACTCTTGGTTAAAATCGTTAGGAATAAGTAGTTGGTTAAGGAGTTTAATCATGATGTTTAGCGGACCAATAATGATTATGTTGTTAATTTTGTTTTTTGGACCTTGTTTGTTACAATGTATTATGCAACGCATGCAGCAGATGACAAACGCCTTATTTGAAAAAAGAGGGGGAGATGTTGGGGGTCGAGCATGGGCGCTTGAAGAGGCCTACAGCAAGCTGTGAGAAAGTGAACTTATGACCCCAGGTTAAAAGAAGAAGAAGTGTCAAGATCAGCAAAACAGGAATGCAATAACAGGATGCCAGTAATTGCAGAAGCATGATGTAACGCTAAGCTGAAGCGAAGGCGTGAAACCAATCAGGAGAGGTAAAGGGGAGCGTGTATCCCTCGTGGGCAAAGTGAAGCAGCCAATCAAGTAATGCGTGATCACGTGTAAGACAGTATATTAAGAGCAGCTTTGTAATCAATAAACGGAGCATTTTGTGAACCTACATCGTATCGGTGTTTTCTCCCCTCCACCTGGCCGCGGCACCATACAAGATCAATAGTCCCTCCCATCCAGCCTCACCCTCTCCTTTTTCAGTTAAGGCAACTATTCTAACAAGTTACAGTCAGGGAGGAAAACATCATAGGGGTACAGAAACAACCCATACAAGTACAAAATCAATAGTCCCTCTCATCCACCCTCACCCTCTCCATTTTTTTATTAACACAACAAAAAGCATTTCTACAAGTCCGCACTCATGCAATTCTTGCAGAGCCAAGGCCACGCAGTGAGCGATCCCAATACCCTGAGCCTTGTTGCTGGACAAGAAGATTCTTGGCAGGCATAAGCAAGGTCAATTGTCTTGTTATGCTTCTGTAATTTCCCATGTTTTCGTGCAGAGAATGATCTCTGCCAAGGCTGTAGTTTCCCACGGTGTTTTTACAAATACAGTATTACAAAATACACAAATGCAATTTTACAAATACAAGAACAAACAAGTTATAAACATTAGCTTTGTAAACAGTAGTAACCTCTAGACTCACCAATTAGAGCTCAGTATCCAAGGTTGCTCAGCTTTCCCCTTGAGTCAGCTACATCCACCTGCTAAACATGCACAGAGTTACCCACATGAATTCAAGCTAAATAGATTAGCCTAAAGAGAAAGAGGTTCAGTATCGCAGCAAAAACCTGGACATTTCTCAGCTTTGCAGAGCCTAACATTTACTCCCAACACAACCCTTTCTTCTACCCATTCCCCAAGAACTATTCACACACCAAACCCGACGTTCATTTTCTCCTGCTCCACAGCTCCCTGCTGTGCTAAAAGACTTGCTAGTGTAGCTGAAAAAGGGACCTGTTCTTTCTGTGTGCTGACCGGCAGCACAACCAGACTATCGCAAGGAAATCGCAGAACAATTTACAGCTTAGCTGACTTTTAAAGATTCAAGAGCTTGGCCCAACAGGAGCTAAGCTTGTCTGACTGTTCCAAAGCAAACACCATTACATTTATAAGGAAGCAACCTATCCAAGGACACTGTTATACCAAAGAAAGGCAGTGCAAAAAAGCAGACAATGCTTCAGATGGAGCAAACCTCTGAAGAGTCAATGACTTCAAAAGAAGTGATTATGCTGCTGGACAAGGTAGTGCCTTTGCCCTGAGCTTTCAAAGCAGATCAGCAAGATACATGCTTGCCTCAGTGCTGAAGTTCCAGCTGAATGCACTGTTATTCTCTCTACTTCCACCTACTTACCAGAAGCAGCTTCCTCAGTATGCTCGTCCGCAGTGCCACATCTTCTTTTGCTGCGTCAAACACAAGGCCAGGAAGTGCATCCAGTAAGTAAACTCCCCAAGAGGTGAAGGACAGGAACTAATAAGAAAAAAAATAATTACTAAAATAGTTGCACTGAAGTAAAACAGAAAACTGATGTCAAAGCTGGAAACACAGTGCTCCAATCCCAAATCTGCTTCATGCCTTTAGCCCTTCCATTACCACTCTGCAGCCCCACGCAGTAGCTCACTCTAAACTGTACATGCATTCTCACTAGCTCCCGGTCAGTGGTACAGAGGGAAGGGACTGGGGCTTGACAAGGTCTGGTTTGTTCTCATTATGGTGACGGCGTATTGAAGCTCTCCGGCTTCCAGGCACAAAGGGGAAAATACTGTGACACGCCCTGACAACAGGGGGTCACGCTGCCAGGCCACCAGCAGCACAGGCAGCCATGCAGGCAGAGACCCAGATCCTGACTACAGGCAGGTCGCATTGCCTGCACCACGACTAAGTGGCTTGGCGCCGTCTTTGGAAAGAAGGGGCGAGTCCAGACCATCCCTCCGCTCGTGGACTTAGGGAAGACGCCCCTGTTACTGCACAGAGACCTGCTCTCCTTCCAGGGAGGCTTAAGCTAAGCTGCAGCAATTTTAACAGGTGCCTAAAGGACAAGCTCACTCACTCCCTCACATTGATAGACAAGGACAAGACAAACACAAACCAAAACGTCCCAAAAAGGGAGACGGTCTCTGTGCAGCCACTGTCTGGGGAGTCACCCTACTCACCAAGCAAGAGAGGAGAGCCTCAGACCATGCCCAGGGCTGCATGGAAGCCGGAGAGCTTCAACAGGCCAAGGGCCAGATGCTGTGACACGCCCTGACAACAGGGGGTCAGGCTGGGTAGGCCACCAGCAGGCAGAGAGCTGCTGGGGCAGAGGAGAGGGACAGGGAAATGGCCCTCCCCTGCTTACAGGGTGGCCTGGGGGTCCAAGAGAGCTCTATTTCCCCCTCGGGTGCGGAGACGCTGGCTCTCACCCTCCTTACAGGGTTGCCACGCTCTCCGGGCAGCCAAAGGAGCAAGACGGCCAAAGGCCAAAACCAAGAGTAGCAAAGACCTGAGCCCTGCTTACAGGGAGGTCGCCCAGCACACAACGCTCCTCAGGGCCCCCCAAAGGTGCCATCATGCTCTTACGTGACCTCGCCCTGTGCCCACAGGGATTCCCTTTGCCCAGGGTGCCTTTCTCATGCCCCCTCTTCTGCCCGACGCCGCTCCTCACCTCGCCGTTACACACGCCACCTCTTCTCTCTTCTCTTGACATGCAGCCTCTTCTTTTTTGATCTTCCAAGGTCAGGCTACATGCAAAATTACACAAAAATAAAAGTTCTTTGCTTCTTCAAGAAAGAAATAAACCTTAAAATCCCTTAAAATGTGGCTATACATTTATAAATAACCAGGTCCCCTATTATAATCAATATCTTATAGATATGATGTTCAAGTGAGAAGATATGCACAAAATGACCATAATTCCAGTGATTTGTACTTCTGAAGCAATTTTCCAGGTTCCCCATGTAAACCCATCCGATAAATAGAGGTATTCTAATGGAAAAAAAGTTTCCCAAGTATCCACTCTAGTCTAAAGACAAGTTCTCTCAGTGTCAGCTTACCACAAATAAATGATTGAGTTTAGCTCATAAATGTCATCTGAAAGCAAATTTAAGATTGCTGCCTCCAATTTCCATACTAAAATGGCAAGTTCCATGTTAAAGGCCACTGCCTGACACACAGGAAGAACCTTCTCCCAGTTTCACAACAAAGCTTTGGCACACAAGTACTTCAATTAACTAGGCAAGGATCTAATTACACTCCTTATAGAAAGGCTGATAGATACATGGGTTTATGTATTTCATTTTACAGTAACCAAAACTTAAACCTACCCATACACCTCAGAAACCATCACTGTTAAATTTTGCTCTCAAACATTTTTCTACCACAGCTTCCTTAACACAGATTTGATTAAGCATCACTGGGAAGTGTTCATGATTTCAGTTTCTGTGACTACTACTAGTAGCTTAGAGCTCTGTGCTCTGGTATAAACTGAGTACAGACTCTGGGACAGTAACTCCTCCAACACAAAGCTGGCATGAAACAAGAGGATTAAGTCTTATAGTAGTGCTATTACCACAAGGGTGTTGAGAGGTTAAGACTGGTGATAAGTGACAACAGCTTTTATTTAATCATCCACTTCAATGGGGTAAAAAAAGTCAAAAAAGTACTCATGTAAAAATTGAAGACTTTAAGAGCAAAGTAGAGCATATTGCCAGGAGAGCACAGATAGAGCATGTTACATCCTAGGAAGCTCATGCATAGAAGCCCTGATCATTACACTGCCCTGATTGGCACCAGTACAGAACATTATTTAACAGGTACCACCCATCAGGTTCTGCTTTTTTCATTTAGCATTTGCACTTCTGTCTCTCCAGCTTTGCTAAATTCTTGTTCCAAGCATACAACCTGCTTTTTCCAGATGAAAACACACCAAACTCAAGCAAGTATAAAACCCAGCAACAAATTTCCACAATAACAACAAATACTCCTCTCCTGCAGCAGCCATCAAAATCCATACATCCTACATGTAGGCTTTCTAGAACATACTACACTTCATTGCATTGCCCTATGGGAGAAACTAGGCAGCCACTATGCAGACAGCTGACTCAAACATGTCTATGAAAAGCCATCACCCAACAGTTAGCATGACATCGCACAAAAAAACTAACTCAGCTCTCTAGCTTCAATAAAGACCTAGAAACACCAATTGATTAAGAACTCCAGTAGATATTACATACCCAAAATTGAAAGTAATCAAGAATTTAGAAAGATCATTCTGTAACCCATTAAAATTTCCCCTCTTTTCACCCTAAGGGAACTTCTCCATGCAGGGAGGAAAATGCCCACCCCCCAGAGATGAGCAAGTCTCTTAAAACATGATCATGAACTTTTCAAGTGAGATGTGGAGCAGTTAAGTATAAAAATTAAACCCTGTGTTTGTTTATTTTCTATTAGTCTGTGAGTGATTTAAAGGTTTTCTCCTGATGAAGAAAAGAGCAGCTCAGAAGCTGAATGCCAACAAAACTGCTCAGCTCCCCTCCATGGGTTAAGAAAGGATCAAATACCGAATTGGGTAAAAGTCTGACAAGTACTAAATCCAAGAAAATTGCTCTCTGCTTCTGACCATCTTGGCAGGGGAAAAAAAAAAAAAAAAAAAAAAGCTTTTTGTTATTTCTAATTTCTAATGACATGCACAGTTAGAACCAAATGTAACAAGAGCTAGTACTTGGTACTGTTTTCCTCTCTCTCCCCATAACTTAATAGGCTAATCCTCTAGCACTTGTTTCTAGAAGCTGAGAATACCATGCTGTGTGCAGGTTATGCTCACTTAGAGGGCACAAAGACTCAAAAATATCTCAGGAGCCCCAGTCCTATGAAGAACTCAGTTTTATGACTAACCCTGTGAACCTGGGCCAAAATCAATTCGATAGAAGGTCCAAGTTATCTAGAGCCAATGCAGAAGCACAAAATAGGCTATTGTAACAAGGACTAACTTTATACAACTGTACATATACAAATAATCACAAGACATACTTTTTAACTACATCATATACATATAACAAAGGGTCTCAATGCATTAAATCTAGCACCACTGCTGTATAGCCTTAAACATCTCTTCAGCAATGTAATCATTACCACCACACAGGTATACTTCCTTTCCATAAGGCATTCCTTCCCCAACCAGCATAGAAACAGGGTTAGACACAGCTGCAGCCTCCCAAACAAAATGATTCACTCACTGCCCTGAAGCAAAGTAACAGAAACCTCACCAGGCTGAATAAGATGGACCAACACCTGCATCACTGGTTCAACCAGCTCTGTCAGGCCTTGAACTCACCTGAGAGAGCAAACACCATGCTAAGACATCTTTTCCTAGCCAAACCCAGAAAGTGCACTATTGCGTAGCTGTGCACACACAATAGAACTTGTTCAGTTATTGAGACATGTAGGAAGTTTGATTAGTATCTGAATGTTTGCTTTTAATATCCTTGCAGCTCCTGCTTAGTCTTATTCTGAAGGGCTTTTAGCACCTGGTAGTTGTAGCAACTCTGAGGAGCACTAGAGCACACAAACACACAAACTAGCTTCCAAATGCATTTGAGACACATCAATAGAAGTTATGTTTGCAAATATACATAGAAACACTTAAACATGTTCAGCACACTGCTTTAAAAAGTAAAGTCTTATCAGTAAAAGTAGTAAGGCTCAACACTTACCTTGGTTTAGCTGCATTACAGATGACTGCTTGAGGCTGGCTGAAGCTCCTGGTAATGGATTTTGAATGGAGTTCGCTTTCTCCACCTCCTGTTTCAGAAGCCTCTTACTCTCTTTCGATGTACATCTTCCCATGTCTCTCCAATTAGCCAGTTAACTCAGTCAAACTGGGAGTTGTGTCAGCCTCAGCAAGACTCTCCCCACAAGCTTGATATGAAACATTGCAATTAAAAGCCATTTCCAAGTCCAATCACACATATAGCAGAGAAAGGGCACACCAGCCCCACATACTTTGCCTTGCAGTGGTACTTCTGGGGCAGCACTTCATGGCACTTGGAAAACAAACATAATTTGCTCCTTAGACTGCAGGCCTTTACCTGCAGCTCTTCACTGTAGTGCCTCAAACAGGTCTAAGGAGTTAGTTCATAACTCAGCAGCCAAATATTTTGCTCAAGGCAAAGAAATCCATGCAAAAGGCCCAGAGAAGCCCAGCTGTTCTCTGTGGATGAGGCAGTTGGTGAGGCAGAGCACACAGCACTCCCGGCTCCCTGGCAAGAGGCCCCTCTGGTGCCGCAGCACAGGCTCACCCTCAGAGCCGTATCCTCCACACTGCCCACAAACCTTGCAGGGATCTCCACAGCCCTCAGGAAACAAGAGCAGACCAGGCCACCTCTGGGCTCCCACAGCAGGAGAAGAGACCTCTGCCAGCCTAGGCCCAATTTCAAGGTACCCAAGAAGAGAAGGTCCAGCAGCAGCCAAGTCCAGCCAGGAGTCTATCAGGCTTGTGAACAAGCAGCAATCCAGTCCACAAATCACCATCAGGTCCAGCAATTGCCAAGCTGCTCTATAATCATATAGAAGATCAAGCCGGGCAGTCAGTCTGAAGTCCAGACTAACAATCTTCACAGGCAGGGACAGAGCTGAAGAGCAGCATTCCTCCAACAGAGTTCTAAAGAAAACTGAGGTACAGAGCTCGGTTTAAATAGGGCTCCTGGGTGTGGTCTGGTGCACAGGTGAGGCTGTTTAGGGTCATTAAGGCTTACTAATGCCCTCAGTGCCTTAACGAGGCACCTGAGAGCAATGGAAAATTCTAGTTCTATCCACAGGGCCCACAGAGTGAGGTGTGATTGCAGTGTTGTGATGGGGTTTTGTTCCATCTGTTAGCTGGTTGGTCTTCTTCCTCACCTAGCCCCAGAGACATTCTATCAAATGAATGTTCTGTGCATGAGAAGACGCAACCACTTCATTTGTGTGTGATTCAGTAAATCCTCTTGGAGACTTTATGATTCTGTTCAGTTCTGGGAGACTTTGGAAGAGTGGGTACATAAACACAACCCTCAGGAAGGCACACACCATTCTGAATGGGCAGTTCCTAATAGCCCCTGTACTGTTTATTTCACATTAATTTCACCCTACAATGAAGTAAGGTGTTCACTTTCCATTCAGATCTGAATAGAAATTTAAGACAGAATTTTTATTCTACCCATTCCTTACTAGTTTTAAACTGTTTTTGGTTACCTCTTAGATATTTATGGTCTTTTCTGTCCTGTTTTAAGCTGCTCTTGCCTATTTCTAATCTGCTTCAGGCTACCCATTTCTAACCTGGTCTTGCCCTTCATAGCTTGGTTTAACTCCTGTATGGTCATTTTTATCTTACTCTTCTCCGTTTCTAAACCTTTTTTAGATTCTTTTGGCAAATTGTAAACAATGGAGAGGCTTTTCCATCTTATTCTGCCCATTCCTTACTAGTTTTAAGCTGGTTTTGGCTCCTTCTTCAATATTTGTGGTCATTTCTGGCCTGTTTTAAGCTGCTCTTGCCTACTTCTAATGTGCTTCAGGCTATTTCTAACCTCTTGATGCCCATTTCTAATTCTTCTGAAGCCATTCTGGCAGTTTCCAAACCATTTTGGTCCATTTCCTACCCATTTCTAGCCTGGTCTTGCCCTTTCCTAACTTGGTTTAACTCCTGTATGGTCATTTTTATCTTATTTGTGTTTGTGTTTGGAATGATTTGGTTTTGTCAGACCTGGTTCTCAGGCTCCTCAGGAGCCCGGTTGCTTTGCTCTTGGGTCTGTGCATGTGATCCGGGCAGATGTGCTGCTCCGTCTGGGAGGTACTGTGCCTGTGTAGGTTATTCTCTGTTTGTTGGTGTCACAGCATGTGTAGTGTTTTGTGTGTGTGTGTTTGCCTTGGAGCTGCTCTACTCATGGTGTGTATTTGGGCCAGGTGCAGCATCTGTAGTGCAAGTCTGTGTGTATTATGATCAGAGGCAGATCTTGAGCATTTCCTTGGGATGGAGGTTACAGGTTCTGGGCTCAGCAATGGTCTCTAGACATAAAAGCTGTGTGGGTATTAACATAGTAGTTGTTTAGCAACTCGGTGATAATTTGGCCAGTGTTTTTGTTCAGATCTCTGCTCTGAAGCAGTTGTCAACGTGATGAAAGCAGGCTTGAAGCAAGGCTCTGTGGCAGAGATGCAGAGCAGCCGGCAGACACTCTTGCAGCCCCGACAGTGATCCCATAAGGATGACATGACAATGATCGGCAGGGCTGGAAGGGGGGGGGGGTGGCGGGCGTTTCGGCGGCTGGCGCCGCTCGCTGTTGCCATCTTGTGTCCAGGTTAGGTACTGCAGCCCTGCCTCCGCGCATGAGCCGTGGTGCTCCCTGTCCCCGGAAGTGGCTGGTGTCACGTGGTGCCCGCCGGTTTCCGGCGGGCTGTAGCAAGCGCGGCTCCATGCGGCCGCAGTCTGGTGGCCGCCCGCCGGCTCCGGTCCCTCCGCGCCGTTTCGGTGTGGCAGGCGCAGCCCCCGGGAGCAGCATGGCGGCGGGCAGGGTCCGGGTCCAGGTCCGGGTCCCGGCAGCAGCAGGTGAGAGCCGAGCCCACCGCGGGGCCGGGCTTACCGGGGAGGGGAGCGGGCCCGGCCGCCCGGCCGTGCCTTGGACGTGCGCAGAGGGGCCTCTCCTGCCTGCTGGCCGCTCGGCACGGGAAGCCTCTCGGTGCTCGGTACTGAGGGGAGTGAAGGCACGGGGGGGGGGGGGGGGGGGGTTACCTGGAGGTCCGTAATTCACACTGTACCTGCACTGGGAGGGAAAGGGGCCAGGGTTGAAATAGCTGTTTCTAAAGCAGCCAAGGCGTTCCCTGCTTGTTTTCTCTGATCTAATCTTGTGCTTAGTTGGGAAATTAGACTGTTGACTGTAGCTTTAAGGTGCTGAAGGATCTGGAGACTGGGATTCTCGGAGAAATGAGAAGGGGGAAGGGTGCATTGCCCTCCTTTTGTTCTGCACACAGACCTTGCTGGGCTGAGCCCTGGGGGAGGCCAGCTCATCCCAGCCTTTCTGTTAAGGACTTCAGTTGCTGCTGTTGCTCTCCTGCTTTCGCCCGTCTTTGGACAACTGCTTAGCTCCAGTAAAGCCATCAGGCTTCTTCATAAATGCTTCTTATTCCAGATGCAGAGGCAGCTCAAGCACAGGCCCTCGCTAATGGCTGCAGTGGCTGCGGCTGTTGGGTTTCATAGGTAAGAATTTTTGTAGGGGATTGTCTCTCCTGTGAAATGCTTGCATGGGATTTGTCCATAAAAAAATCCCTCACTGTTCTCTTTTCTCCACTGCTTGGCTGTGAGAGCAGGAAGCAGCAGAATCCGTGGCAGAGATAGATAAAGAAGAGCACGGGGAAGAAGCAAGCCCAGATGGCAGGGAGAAAGAGAACCAGCAGTATCCAGGTCAGGCAGAAACTGCCCCTCCCAGAGCAGAGTCCCAACAGCTGAGAAGCTGGAGCATCATGCCCAGGGAATGGATCTTGCATGTTGGCTGTCTGAGAAGCTGCACAGTGAGAAACGGTCGCTAGGTTCAGGTAAGCCTCAGTAAGACTAATTCTAAACAATTAACAGGCATTTCCATTTTACTTCATCCCATTCCTGACTAGTTCTAAGCTATTTTTGGTTACTTAAGTATTTATGGTCATTTCTGGCCTGTTTTAAGCTGCTCTTGCCTATTTCTAATGTGCTTCAGGCTATTTCTAACCTCTTGATGCCCATTTCTAATTCTTCTGAAGCCATTCTGGCAGTTTCCAAACCATTTTGGTCCATTTCCTACCCATTTCTAGCCTGGTCTTCCCCTTCATAGCTTGGTTTAACTCCTGTATGGTCATTTTTATCTTACTCTTCTGCATTTCTAAACCTTTTTTAGATTCTTTTGGCACATTGTAAACAATGGAGAGGCTTTTCCATCTTATTCTGCCCAGTCCTTACTAGTTTTAAGCTGGTTTTGGCTACTTCTTTAGTATTTGTGGTCATTTCTGGCCTGTTTTAAGCTGCTCTTGCCTATTTCTAATGTGCTTCAGGCTATTTCTAACCTCTTGATGCCCATTTCTAATTCTTCTGAAGCCATTCTGGCAGTTTCCAAACCATTTTGGTCCATTTCCTACCCATTTCTAGCCTGGTTTTGCCGTTTCCTAGCTTGGTTTAACTCCTGTATGGTCATTTTTATCTTACTCTTCTCCGTTTCTAAACCTTTTTTAGATTCTTTTGGCACATTGTAAACAATGGAGAGGCTTTTCCATCTTATTCTGCCCAATCCTTACTAGATTTAAGCTGGTTTTGGCTCCTTCTTTAGTATTTGTGGTCATTTTTGGCCTGTTTTAAGCTGCTCTTGCCTATTTCTAATGTGCTTCAGGCTATTTCTAACCTCTTGATGCCCATTTCTAATTCTTCTGAAGCCATTCTGGCAGTTTCCAAACCATTTTGGTCCATTTCCTACCCATTTCTAGCCTGGTTTTGCCGTTTCCTAGCTTGGTTTAACTCCTGTATGGTCATTTTTATTTTACTCTTCTCCGTTTCTAAACCTTTTTTAGATTCTTTTGGCACATTGTAAACAATGGAGAGGCTTTTCCATCTTATTCTGCCCAATCCTTACTAGTTTTAAGCTGGTTTTGGCTCCTTCTTCAATATTTGTGGTCATTTCTGGGCTGTTTTAAGCTGCTCTTGCCTTTTTCTAATGTGCTTCAGGCTATTTCTAACCTCTTGATGCCCATTTCTAATTCTTCTGAAGCCATTCTGGCAGTTTCCAAACCATTTTGGTCCATTTCCTACCCATTTCTAGCCTGGTCTTGCCCTTCCTAGCTTGGTTTAACTCCTGTATGGTCATTTTTATCTTACTGTTCTGCATTTCTAAACCTTTTTTAGATTCTTTTGGCACATTGTAAACAATGGAGAGGCTTTTCCATCTTATTCTGCCCATTCCTTACTAGTTTTAAGCTGGTTTTGGCTACTTCTTTAGTATTTGTGGTCATTTTTGGCCTGTTTTAAGCTGCTCTTGCCTATTTCTAATGTGCTTCAGGCTATTTCTAACCTCTTGATGCCCATTTCTAATTCTTCTGAAGCCATTCTGGCAGTTTCCAAACCATTTTGGTCCATTTCCTACCCATTTCTAGCCTGGTTTTGCCGTTTCCTAGCTTGGTTTAACTCCTGTATGGTCATTTTTATCTTACTCTTCTCCGTTTCTAAACCTTTTTTAGATTCTTTTGGCACATTGTAAACAATGGAGAGGCTTTTCCATCTTATTCTGCCCAATCCTTACTAGATTTAAGCTGGTTTTGGCTCCTTCTTTAGTATTTGTGGTCATTTTTGGCCTGTTTTAAGCTGCTCTTGCCTATTTCTAATGTGCTTCAGGCTATTTCTAACCTCTTGATGCCCATTTCTAATTCTTCTGAAGCCATTCTGGCAGTTTCCAAACCATTTTGGTCCATTTCCTACCCATTTCTAGCCTGGTTTTGCCGTTTCCTAGCTTGGTTTAACTCCTGTATGGTCATTTTTATTTTACTCTTCTCCGTTTCTAAACCTTTTTTAGATTCTTTTGGCACATTGTAAACAATGGAGAGGCTTTTCCATCTTATTCTGCCCAATCCTTACTAGTTTTAAGCTGGTTTTGGCTCCTTCTTCAATATTTGTGGTCATTTCTGGGCTGTTTTAAGCTGCTCTTGCCTTTTTCTAATGTGCTTCAGGCTATTTCTAACCTCTTGATGCCCATTTCTAATTCTTCTGAAGCCATTCTGGCAGTTTCCAAACCATTTTGGTCCATTTCCTACCCATTTCTAGCCTGGTCTTGCCCTTCCTAGCTTGGTTTAACTCCTGTATGGTCATTTTTATCTTACTGTTCTGCATTTCTAAACCTTTTTTAGATTCTTTTGGCACATTGTAAACAATGGAGAGGCTTTTCCATCTTATTCTGCCCATTCCTTACTAGTTTTAAGCTGGTTTTGGCTACTTCTTTAGTATTTGTGGTCATTTTTGGCCTGTTTTAAGCTGCTCTTGCCTATTTCTAATGTGCTTCAGGCTATTTCTAACCTCTTGATGCCCATTTCTAATTCTTCTGAAGCCATTCTGGCAGTTTCCAAACCATTTTGGTCCATTTCCTACCCATTTCTAGCCTGGTTTTGCCGTTTCCTAGCTTGGTTTAACTCCTGTATGGTCATTTTTATTTTACTCTTCTCCGTTTCTAAACCTTTTTTAGATTCTTTTGGCACATTGTAAACAATGGAGAGGCTTTTCCATCTTATTCTGCCCAATCCTTACTAGTTTTAAGCTGGTTTTGGCTCCTTCTTCAATATTTGTGGTCATTTCTGGGCTGTTTTAAGCTGCTCTTGCCTTTTTCTAATGTGCTTCAGGCTATTTCTAACCTCTTGATGCCCATTTCTAATTCTTCTGAAGCCATTCTGGCAGTTTCCAAACCATTTTGGTCCATTTCCTACCCATTTCTAGCCTGGTCTTGCCCTTCCTAGCTTGGTTTAACTCCTGTATGGTCATTTTTATCTTACTGTTCTGCATTTCTAAACCTTTTTTAGATTCTTTTGGCACATTGTAAACAATGGAGAGGCTTTTCCATCTTATTCTGCCCATTCCTTACTAGTTTTAAGCTGGTTTTGGCTACTTCTTTAGTATTTGTGGTCATTTTTGGCCTGTTTTAAGCTGCTCTTGCCTATTTCTAATGTGCTTCAGGCTATTTCTAACCTCTTGATGCCCATTTCTAATTCTTCTGAAGCCATTCTGGCAGTTTCCAAACCATTTTGGTCCATTTCCTACCCATTTCTAGCCTGGTCTTGCCCTTCCTAGCTTGGTTTAACTCCTGTATGGTCATTTTTATCTTACTGTTCTGCATTTCTAAACCTTTTTTAGATTCTTTTGGCACATTGTAAACAATGGAGAGGCTTTTCCATCTTATTCTGCCCATTCCTTACTAGTTTTAAGCTGGTTTTGGCTACTTCTTTAGTATTTGTGGTCATTTTTGGCCTGTTTTAAGCTGCTCTTGCCTATTTCTAATGTGCTTCAGGCTATTTCTAACCTCTTGATGCCCATTTCTAATTCTTCTGAAGCCATTCTGGCAGTTTCCAAACCATTTTGGTCCATTTCCTACCCATTTCTAGCCTGGTTTTGCCGTTTCCTAGCTTGGTTTAACTCCTGTATGGTCATTTTTATCTTACTCTTCTCCGTTTCTAAACCTTTTTTAGATTCTTTTGGCACATTGTAAACAATGGAGAGGCTTTTCCATCTTATTCTGCCCAGTCCTTACTAGTTTTAAGCTGGTTTTGGCTCCTTCTTTAGTATTTGTGGTCATTTCTGGCCTGTTTTAAGCTGCTCTTGCCTATTTCTAATGTGCTTCAGGCTATTTCTAACCTCTTGATGCCCATTTCTAATTCTTCTGAAGCCATTCTGGCAGTTTCCAAACCATTTTGGTCCATTTCCTACCCATTTCTAGCCTGGTTTTGCCGTTTCCTAGCTTGGTTTAACTCCTGTATGGTCATTTTTATCTTACTCTTCTCCGTTTCTAAACCTTTTTTAGATTCTTTTGTCACATTGTAAACAATGGAGAGGCTTTTCCATCTTGTTCTGCCCATTCCTTACTAGTTTTAAACTGTTTCTTTGTTACTTCTATTTGTGGTAATTTCTGTCCTGTTTTAAGCTGCTCTTGGTTATTTGTAATCTTCTTTAGGCTATTTCTAACCTATTGATGCCCACTTGTTTCTCTTTTGAAGCCATTCTGGCTGTTTCCAAGCCCTTTTGGTCCATTTCTTGTCATGTGTTGTCCCCCCCAATACGGCATCTGCTTTTCCCCACCACGCCAATTTGTCTTCCCCCCCGCCACTCCCCCCTGTTCTTCTATCCCGTATCCCACTCTTCACCCCTTTCTCATCATCTATCCCTTTTAACCGCCATTATTCCCACACCCCCACCCCCCTTCTCTACCATCTGTCCCCCCTAACAGCCATTCTCCCCCCCTTCCCCACTATCTCTCCCATTTAAACCCCTTTCCTCCGTCATCACAACAGTCTTCCCGCCCACCAAAGCCCGAACTAACCTTCGTCCAGCAAGTCTCGATCTTTACCGCGCCGAGCTAAACCCTGCTGAGCTCCGTAACCGTGCACGTACAGAAAACAAAGCTGCGTTCCAGCCCTCACCGCTGTCTGCTCCTTCCCGGGCACTGCCATCGCTCCCTCACACAAAAGGACACCGCTGATTGGCCACCGGTCTCTAGGCGGGAAAACGGCCCCTCAGCCGTGCGGCCCGGGATTGGACGGCGCTGACCCTCCGCCCCGCCCCCCCGGGTGGCTTCAGCTCTGCTCGGCTCACTTCGGGTTAGCATAGCCTGCGTTAGTTTACCACGGCTGTGTGGTTTGGCCTAGCCTGGGGAAGCATAGCATAGCCTCCATCCAGCGTGAGATTAAGATGAGTGAGATTAGACCTGGGTGAGATTGACTGGGGGGAGACTGACCCTAGTCAGATTTGTCCTGGGTCAGATTTGTCCCTGGTCAGATTACCCCAGGGGTCAGATTAGCTCGAGTCAGGTTAGTCCGGGTCAGATTAGTCCGGGTCAGATTAGCCCGGTCAGATTAGCCCAGGTCGGATTATCCCGGGTCAGATTAGCTTGGGTGACCCGGTTTGGATCATCCCGGGTCATTTAGCTCAGATAAGAGACAGGTGAGATTAGACGGGTGAGATTATCCTAGCCTCCTTAACTTAGTTTAGTCTGAGTTACCTCGAGTTAGTCTTGGTTAACCTGGATTAGCCTATCCTCAGTTAGCCTGGGTTAGATGAGCCTGGATTAGATGGGGTTAGCCTACCCTATCATAGGGCGGGGTATATGGGAGGACAATACTGGGGTTTTGGGGATATGGAGTCCCTACATGGGGGTCTGTGGGGGGATTTGGGGGTCTGGAGTCCCTGCATGGGGGTCTATGGGTGTATTTGGGGGTCTGGAGTCCCTACATGGGGGTCTGGGGGGATTTGGGGGTCTGAAGTCCCAGTATGGGGGTCTGTGGGGGGATTTGGAGTCCCTGTATGGGGGTCTATGGAGGGATTTGGGGGTCTGGAGTCTCTCCGTGGTGTTTTGTAGGGGTGTGGAGACCCCTTATGGGGTGTATGGGGGGAATACGGGGGGATATGGGGTTCTGGAGTCCCTAGATGACGTGTGGGGCAATAGGGGGGGGATACGGGGTTCTGTGGGGCTTTATGAGGGGTATCTGGAGTTCTGCATTCCCATTATGGGGTTCTGTGGGGGCCCTGCGAGCCCCGAGAGGAGGGAACGGGACGGGAACGGAGCTTCCGGCCGCGCCGCGCTCGTCAGGGCCATCTTGGAACAAAAAATGGCGGCAGCGCAGGCGCGGTGCGGCCGTTACCACGGCAACGCGGACGCCATGAGGGGTGAGGTGCCGTACTCAGGCTAGCACCTCACCAAGATGGCCGCCCCGTAGTGCCGTACGTCAAAATGGCGTCTCACTAATTTGGCCTGTCCCGGCGCCCGTACTCAAGATGGCGCCTATCAAGTGGCATCAGTGCACCCCCCCCCCGTGCCCGCCCCTGTCTCCCCTCTCCCCATGGCGGCGCAGAGCCGCGCTCCCCCCCAGCCGCCTCCCTCCCCTCTCCTCACGGCTCCTGCTCCCGCACCTCTCTCTGCACCTCCTCCATGGCCGCCCTATGGCGGCGGGCGGGGCGGGGAGGGGCGGGAGGGGGCAGGAGGAGGAAGGGAACCGAGTGGTTCCGGGAGGAGCCGACACCTCCCATTGCCCCCCCCGCCGGGCACGGCTCAGCCCGGCACGGCACGGCTCGGCTCGGCCCAGGGTAGAACCGGGGCACCGAGGGGGTCTGGGGCAGGCCGGCAGCCGGAGGGGGGCAGTCGCGGGGGGGCGGCGCTGCTGTCCCGGCCTGCAGCGGGGACCGTGTCCCCCTTCCCATCCCTCCTGCCGGAGGCACTCGTGTTCCCCGCGGCCGCTCCGGGTCACGGTCTCCACGGCAACAGCTGCTGCCGCCGCTCCGGGTCACGGTCTCCACGGCAACAGCTGCTGCCGCCGCTCCGGGTCACGGTCTCCACGGCAACAGCTGCTGCCGCCGCTGCTGCACGGACTCGGCATCCACCTCCTGCACGGCGCCACCACCGTGGTCTTTGGGGTACGGACAAACGGGGGGGGGGGGGAGAGACACTGGGGGTGCTGCGACCCATGGAGAGCCGCAGAAACAGTTTGCCAGGGCTTCCCCAAGGTGCTCGATTGTTTTGTTCTGTGTGCAGGATGTTTCTCATCACACCCCAAAGCTTTTCCAGGAGTCAAACGCATCGGTTTCCCTCTCTTCCCCCAAGAAAGGGGAAGTTTGTGGCCGGTTGCAATGATAGCACCTGGAGTGGTGCTGCCCTGAAACAGGATGAAATGGCTGCATCCTTCCGGGAGGCTGCCTCCGAAAGCAGAATTGCCCTGTGAGCTGGAGAGGTGCCCCTGCAGTGAGGGCCCGTGCCCAGGGAGGCATGGGGAGCTGGGGACTTGGCACTTTCCTGCCTATCATAGAGGACTGTGATGTACGATGGTAATGAATGCATCTTTATTTATAGATATGATACTATGAAATAGCTTTATTATCCCTTGCTAAAAATGCTTCCTTTTTTGCTTTCTTAGCAGTCAGTGCAAAAATTCAAGTTAATATCATAATATCATGGTAAAAGCTGCAAGCTCTGAAGTGGTACAGGCTGGCAGGAAGCTCCCAGTGTATGGTTTGGTGTGAGCAGCACCGATGTATTAGGTTTGGCATAGTAGTACATGGGTTTTTTTTCTTGTTTTTAGTGGCCATCTATGCTTAACTTGTTAACAATTTATGTTCATATGTACGAGGAGGAGGAACATAAAGATGATGTAAGGATAGACAGGTTTGTAAAACCAGCCATTTCTTCAAGGGACGGCTGCTGCAGCAATACCCTGCTTGCACGATGCCCTATATGAGTGTCTGTTTTGAGCGAGTTTTACACGTGACCTGCACCCTGATCATGCGTTCTTTTTAGGCTGCACACCCGCCTATCAGCCTCATCAGCGTTGATGCTGTGGACCCACATCAGTGGTTTCTTGAGCTTTGAGAAAAACCCAGTTCTTGTTCTTAGATAAATACAAGAACCCTTCTGTTTCAGAGCAGCGTGCAGCCATGTGCACACTGTGTGTGCCAGAACAGACCCTTTCAAGAGCTCCAGAAGACTTTTTTAGCCTCTTTCTTTCATCTGCAAGACCAAAAAGGAAAGAGAGGTTTCTGCAACTGGGAAGCAGGAGAAGAGAGTGGAGGTATGTCTGGTAATCGTAGCACATGCTTCTCTGACCTTGCCGAGAGAGGAAATCCATTTACTCTCTGCTTTCATCGATTGGTCTGTAATTTGCCTGTAGTTATCCTCCCCATTTCTACATTTTACAGAATCATGGAATGGTTCATGTTGGAAGGGACCTTAAAGCTCATCCAGCTCCAACCCCTGCCACAGGCAGGCAGGGACACCTCACACTAGAGCAGGTTGCTCCAAGCCCCTGTGTCCAACCTGGACTTGAACACTGCCAGGGATGGGGCAGCCACAGCTTCTCTGTGCACCCTGTGCCAGCGCCTCAGCACCCTCACGGGGAACAGCTTCTGCCTAAGAGCTCAGCTCAGTTTCCCCTCGGGCAGGTTCAAGCCATTCCCCTTGGCCTGTCCCTACAGGCCCTTGTCCCAAGCCCCTCTCCAGGTTTCCTGCAGCCCCTTTAGGCACTGGAGCTGCTCTCAGGTCTCCCCTTCAGGAGCCTTCTCTTGTCCAGGCTGCCCCAGCCCAGCTCTCTCAGCCTGGCTCCAGAGCATAGCTGCTCCAGCCCTCGCAGCAGCTCCATGGTTTCCTCTGGCTCGCTTGAGCAGCTCCACGTCCCTCTTGAGCTGGGGCTGAAGATGTGGATGCAGGACTTTGTTTCCTCTTACATTGGCATAATGCAGAGTGACACTTTAACAGCTGGACAGATGTAGATTCTCCTACCTGGGGCCAGTAAATGAGAGCAAAACCACATCCTCTGCTTGAACAAGGAAGAAATTATTTTGTTCACCTTGTTTACGTGCTTAATTCAAGAAGTTTTTTCCCTTCCAGTCAATTACATTCACGTAATTGAAAACATTGTCCCAGGAAATCTCAGCTTGGTTTGCTTTCCTGCTCGGAGACCATTGCGCTGCTTTTTGCTTAAACAGCAATTGCTTTGCTTGCAGGCTGTTTTGCAGCAGCTCTATGGCTATGGGGAATTACCAGTGTTTTTCTAATCATCCTGTTGGATGTTGTGACAATGCAGGTCCCCGGTTTCCTCTTGACATTTGGGTACTGCCAGCAGAGTTTGCAGCCCTTGGTGTTGTCTTTGTTGAATTAGGACCTGCACTGCTGAGGAGAAGGCAAGGCCTGGAGGGAGGGAGGGAGAACCAGGAACAGGTCAGCCCCAGTATTTTTCTGTAATGAGGGTGGTAAAGCACTGGCAGAGGTTGGCCAGAGAGGTGGTGGATGCCCCATCCCTGGGGACATTCAAGGCCAGGCTGGATGTGGTTCTGAGCACCCTGATGGAGTTGAAGATGTCCCTGCTCATGGCAGGGGAGGTTAGACCAGATGACCTTTAAAGGTTCCTTCCAACCAAAACCATCCTGTGCTCATATGATTAGAACCCCAGGGAATGCAGGCATTTCCCTACAGCTGCTGAGGGTCTCTTTAGAAGCCCAAGGCCACAGTTACCCTTCTTTCTTAGGGAAGGGCTTCCCGTCCTCACGCTCTTTGGTGTGTCTGGTGGCATTGTGCCCATGCCGAAGCTTGTCTTTGGCACCTTGAGCTAAAGTGCTTCACTGACATGAGGTTAAATTCATCTGGAGGAGCCTGTTTTAATGCAGCCAGGGAGGGGAAACTGGCTTATTATTTGCAGTACTGAGCTCTGTTCAGCAGGTGGGTCACGGTAAATGTTTGCTGCCACAAGTACCAGTACCAGTGCGAGTAACACCCAGCTCTGGGCAAATGCACCTTGATTTCAACCTATTTGAACTGGTCACTTACCAGCATAGCAAGTATCACATCCTGCAGGCAAAGCTGCTCAGGTGCAGCTGATGGATCCCTGAGCCCAGCAGGAGGCCTGAGGCTGCTTTTCCATTTACCTCTAAGAGCAATGACATTGGAACCACGGCAGGACGTAGAGCTTTCGTGTGCATAACCCCAAATGTATCTGCCTTTCCTAGCCTGCCAGGCAGGCAGCGTTAGTGCCGCTTTCTAGCTCACTAAAGGGTATTATCTGCTCAACATTTTCCAGTGACAAGACTTCACCTGTACCGTAGCTGATGGTGGGCTCACAGACCAGAACACACACAGCCTATTGCACAGATCGGCTTTCCTGGCAGCCCCGGGCAGCACTTGCAGGGACAGAGGTGTGTACTTAGCCCCTGATTCCAAGAAGATGCCGTAACATGGCTGTTTCTAACTCATTTATGCCCACTTCTAAACTGTTTTATTTGCTATTTCTAAATTCTTTCTGCCATTTCTAACCCGTGTTTGGTCACTTCTAACCCTTTTAAAGCCATTTCTTAAAATTTCCCTCTTTTTTTGGCCCTTTTCTCACTCTGTTTAAGCCACTTTTTTATTTCTCTAACCCATTTTTTCCCATTTGTCAGCAGCTTTAAGCCTTTTTTGACGATTTCTAACACAATTGTGGCCACTTCTAACTAGATTTAAACCCATTTTTAGCCATTTGCAACCCTTATATGTCCAATTCTAACCTGGTTTAAGCCATTTTGTCCATTTCTAAACTATTTTTTCTTCTAACCATTTTTTTTTGCCACTTCAAACACATTTTTGCCCATTTCTGAGCCTGGTTTAAGCCATTTTTCCCCCATTTCTACCCTATTTTAAGCCATTTTAGTCTATTTCAAAACAATTCATGGCCATTTCTATCCCAGTTTTGCCCATTTCTTACCAGTTTTAAGCCGTTTTTGGCAATTTCTAACCCATCTTTCCCATTTCTAACCCCTTTAAAGCTTTTTTGGGGGCTATTTCTGACCTGTCTGTGGCTGTTTCTGTCCCATATTTATCCACATCTTCCGCATTGTAGGCCATTTTTGCCCACTTCTAACCCATTTTTACCCATTTCTTGATTGTTTTAATCCATTTTGGGCCACTTGTGTTCCACTTTGGACCATTTGTAAGGTGTTTTGAACCATTTTTTTCATTTTCTAACCCATGTTTGCCCATTTCTTATCTCATTTTAGGTATGGGACGCCTAAAAATAGTTACTGAAAGAGACTAAAAGACAAGGACAGCTGGAAAAAAACATGAATGAAAAAGGAAATAAAATGTGTAAAGAAAATAAAAAGCAAAAGAGAAGAATGTGATTATAAATCCCCACAAAGCAAACACAAAGCAATAAAAGTCTGAAAGAATCTCGAATAGAAGTTCCTTAAGCAACTTTGCCCCAGCCCCAATATTGCAAACTGTCCCCACTCAGCAGCTGGGGTCCCCGGAGGCTGTCAACGGGGAGGGGAGCCGCCGTTGCTCTAAGGCCGTTGCTTCTGCAGCGTGTGCTGCCACCTCGTGTCCAAGCGTCGGTACTGCAGGTGCTGGAGGTGGGGGGGCACGGCGTAGCTCGGGGCACTGCTCGCTGCTGCCATCCTGTGTCCAAAGCTCGGTACTGCAGGTGCCGGAGATGCGGGAGGGGAAGCAAAGGGGTGGCTCAGAGCAAAGGGAGGTGCTGCCCTCCTGTGGCCAAAAGTACGAACTGCACCCCAAGAGGCCGGAGCCGCCCGAAGGGAACCGAGCGGAGCCGAAGCCGCCTGAGGGGGACGGAGCCGCCCGGAGGGACCGGAGTGGCTTCCATGGGGTCCCAGGGGAGCCGACAGCTGCCATTGCCCCCCCCGTTTGCCTCCGCCAAGTCCCGTTACCCCCATGATTCGCCTCGGTTCGGTACGGTACGGTCCGGGCCCGGTTCGGCGGCACAACCCGCACCCCGACTGGCTGAGACGCCTGTCAGTCACTCTTACTCCCGCCCCGCTTCCGTTCGGCTTCTACACTGGCCCCCCCACTCCTCTGATTGGCTGCGGCGCTTGTCAGTCACGCCTAGTCCCGCCCGGCTCCGGCGGCGCCGGATCACTGCTCTGATTGGCTGCGGCGGTTGTCAATCACGCTTAGTCCCGCCCAGCGCCGGCGGCGCCCCCCCACTCCTCTGATTGGCTGCGGCGGTTGTCAATCACGCTTAGTCCCGCCCGGCGCCCACGGCGCCCCCCCACGCCTCTGATTGGCTGCGGCGGTTGTCAATCACGCTTAGTCCCGCCCGGCGCCCAGGGCGCCCCCCCACGCCTCTGATTGGCTGCGGCGGTTGTCAATCACGCTTAGTCCCGCCCGGCGCCGGCTCCGCCCCCCACTCCTCTGATTGGCTGATGCGCACGTGACCCGCTCCTAGCCACGCCCCTCTCCGGCTCCGCCCCCCTCTCCTCTGATTGGCTGATGCGCACGTGACCCGCTCCTAGCCACGCCCCTCGCCGGCTCCGCCCCCCCCTCCTCTGATTGGCTGATGAGTACGTCACCCGCTCGTAGCCACGCCCCTCGCCGGCTCCGCCCCCCCACTCTTCTGATTGGCTGATGAGCACGTCACCCGCTCCTAGCCACGCCCCTCTCCGACACCGCCCCCCCACTCCTCTGATTGGCTGAGGCGAAGCCGAACCCTCCCGAAGCGGCGGAACCGGCCGAAGAGAACCGAGCGGAGCCGAAGCCGCCTGAGGGGGACGGAGCCGCCCGAAGGGAACCGAGCGGAGCCGAAGCCGCCTGAGGGGGACGGAGCCGCCCGGAGGGACCGGAGTGGCTTCCATGGGGTCCCAGGGGAGCCGACAGCTGCCATTGCCCCCCCCGTTTGCCTCCGCCGAGTCCCGTTACCCCCATGATTCGCCTCGGTTCGGTACGGTACGGTCCGGGCCCGGTTCGGCGGCACAACCCGCACCCCGACTGGCTGAGACGCCTGTCAGTCACTCTTACTCCCGCCCCGCTTCCGTTCGGCTTCTACACTGGCCCCCCCACTCCTCTGATTGGCTGCGGCGCTTGTCAGTCACGCCTAGTCCCGCCCGGCTCCGGCGGCGCCGGATCACTGCTCTGATTGGCTGCGGCTCCACCCGCGCAGCCGCTTTTCTTCACCGTGTGCAGTACCGAACTTTGGCCACATGATGGCAGCACCAGTCGTCTCTCGGCGCTGCACCTCCGCTTTCCCGACCCGGTTTGCCGCTGATTGCCGCCCGAAGGACACACGGTAGTACCGGACAGCGGCCCCCAGCCGCTTTCTCCCCCGTCGCCCCCCATTTCAATGCTGAATTTTCGACAGAGCGGCCCCCCCCCTCCCGTCTTCACCGACACATGACGGCAGCAGCGAGCGGCTTCCGGAGCCGCTCCGCCCCCCCCACCTCCACCACCTGCAGTACCGCCGTTCGGACGCACGGTGGCAGCACACGCTCCCTTTTTCGGTGCCGCAGGGGAAACGGGCTCCGGAGCTGCTGCTCCGCGCCCGGCTTCAGTCCTCCGTGGAATGCTCCTCGGAGCGGTGCTTTTGGTTTTGCAAACGCCGCAGGCATCACCTGCACACACAGAGCTCCTGCCCTCGCTTGGCCACCTGAAATTCAGAGGGAGCTCTGCACACGGCCTCTCCGGTGCCCGATCTCTGGATCTCTCTCTAAGAGATGGGGCTGTTCTCTGGATAAAGCACGCCGGGGTTTGCTCTGTTGAAGAGCCCTTTTCTCCCTGGATCTCCTCCTGGGCTGCAGCCATCAGCCAAAACGGAAAGCACTGCTCATCCTACCTCTTTTACCCCAGGTGCTGCTTTGCCCCCAGATCATTGAGGGAGGAGTTGTGGCTGCTGCCTGGGGTATAAAGGCGCAGTGTTGCCGGGAGAGGCTCATTCAGCTCTCGGGCTTCAGCGGGTTGAGTTCTCTGTGCTGTGCTTTGTGTTTTGTAGCTTTGGAGTCTTGCGGCGTTTTTGTGCTGTTGTGCTGGGATGTTTGCCGTAATGGAATCAGCTGAGTGCGGAGCATCAGGACCTCTCAAGGCTTCCCAGTGAGTGCATTAACAAGTGTCTCTGTACGGCTTTCTTTTCAGGGCTGTTATATTTATATTGTTATAATTTTATTATACTTGTCAGTCACAGCACACGGAGCGCGAGCGTCCAGCCCGGCTCCCACAGTTGGGGAGCCGCTACCGAAAGCTGGTGCTGGGCATCCCCTACACACGGAGGCACCCGGAGCGGTGCCACCAGTATGCCGAGCAAGCCTGGGTAGGGGATGGCCAGCGACAGCTTTTCCGGACAGATTTCAGCCGTCCATGCCTCAGTTTTCCTATCTATAAGCCAGGAACAACAGCAATTCTCCCCTGCTTCCCTGCGCTTCCCAGTTTGCCGGTTTTATTTATTCTCTTCTCTGTTCCTTTGAAAGGCAGCTCCCACCCGTAAGCACCAAAGAGTCCTCCTCAGCCTCGGGTCTGAGTCAGCTCCCCGGGCATGGGGCATTCTGTGCTGCAGGGAACAGAGCGTGCGGGCGACACAGGTCCTGCATGGACAGTAAGTAAAGGGCTCAAAGGAAAAGAGGGGGAAACAGAAAAGTCTAAAGCCATTTTTCAGGGTTCCAGCCCCTTCCCCAAATTGGTTGCTTCTTTTTGGCACTTCCCGCTGTTTCGAAGAGCTTTAATGATGCTGGGTTGTATGAGCCGATAGGCTCAGAGCCCCGCAGTCATGCTTTTGCTGGGCTGATGTTGTCAATTCTCCTTTGTTTTCCCTCAGCCTCGTTGCTGCTCTCGTCTGCGTGCGATCATCCAGGGTGAGACCAGGGGACATACTAGGAAGACTGCTTGGGATGCCTTCCGTCTTCTCCCTGCGTACCAGGAACTCTGTCATCTGACGGTGAGTAATACCAGTGTGCTTTTGTACACGGTATGCAGCCTGCCAAAGTGTTTTGCTTCCAAGTTACCATTGTGTATTACCCAAAAGCAACTGAGACATTTGGGGTTAGCTTTGTATATAGATACAGATGAGGCATCTGAAGCGTGTCTGTCTGTAAAAAATACCTACATTTAGATCAGACTCAAATCTCTCTGGAGAAGATGTTGTTCCTTATGGTCCTGCTGAAGTCTGTTTGGAAGAGATACCAAGCAATAGTGGCTCTGTCTAAATAACAAGTATTATTAGTTTGGGCCTGTTTTATTGGCTGGAAAGGCTTCTGAAGAAGCACACCAGCGTACTGGGAATATAATGGGAGGTGTAAAGGGCTTTGTTAACCTTTACTGGGACTTGAATGCTTGTGGTGGAAGGAAAATTTGGCAGGCATAGGTGTTAGTTTGTATAAGGGAAGCCTTAGGTTGGGTGGTGTCAGTGTCGGTTTGGGTCTTACAGGGGTCAGGTTGGATACTGCTGGTGGCCCTTTGGGAGCCATTGGTGTTAGGATGGATAGTACAGAGTGGGTGAGGTTGGAAGGGATTTCCTGCTGTTTACTCCAAGCCCTTGCTCAGCCTCTGGTGCCTTGTCCTCTCTGAACATCTCCAAGATCTCTACAAGTTCTTTGGGCAACGTGTTCTGGTGATTGGTTTGTTTGAGAGTAAACCTTTTCTCTTAATGTTTAAATGAACTTTCCTGCCCTGTGTTTCTTTTCCTGCCCATTGCCTCTGTCTGTGGTTTTGGTTGTGTTGTGACACGGGGAACAGCTCCATGGGGTGCTACAAAATGTCATCAGACAGCCTGGGTGACCTTTGAAGGTACCACCTTTTCCATTGGCAGTGAGATAAGAACCTGGTTTGGGTTTTTGCCTTCCCCTACATGTGTTTGCCTTCCCCCTGATGTGTTTGGAAAATAAAGCTAGGACTGCTGGCTTTTGTGTTGCAAGGAGGGGAACAGGTAGGCAGAAGTATTTGTAGAATATAATGCATCCCATTTTTATTTTATGTAGATGAGGTGCCAACCAGCAATTAATAATGTGGGAAGTTAACCAGATTTGAAGAAACATGAAAGAGGGTTTATGAGTGAATCAGAACTGAGCAGATGACCTGCTTTGATTGAGCTCTATGCACTTGCTGGAATGTTTTTCTTTTTTTGGGGTTTTTTTTTTTTTGGTCAGTTGAGGGAGTCAGTGCTGACATGCTGTAGAGAAGTCAATTGGTGAATCTGGGTGAAACTGGCTCCGTTTAATTTGTATACACAGCCCCACAAACATAGGAATTTGTAATCCCTGTGATGGATTTGAAATGAAAATCTACTGCTGTGACATGTGAGGGTGAGCGGACATTGCAATTGCCAGACAGAACACCAGACTTTAACAGTAAAATTCGCTCATCTCATGCAGAAGTGGAGCAGCAGACTGGGTATTATGGTGCAGTTCAGGGCTCAAACTCAGAGAAGCTGTGCTTCAGCTCCTGTTTTCCTAGCATTTAACCATACGAAGAACCTATGGAGAAGCTTGGTTGCAACTTGTGGTCTGCTAGGGTAGTGAAGGAAGTAGGCTGTGAGGGAGATCAGGTCTTTTAAGTTTTAGGTTGCTACTTCTTTGGGCACTTGGAGGACTAGTTTCAGTCTGTTACTGTTCTCTGCTGGTAACAAGGAGTAGCTGATGACTAAGACAGTCAAGGTAACCAGATGGTCCATTGGGCCGTTCCACCTTTCACTTGTACGTGACAGGACTGAGTGGCACAAGCAAGCAACCTATCCTGTCCTGTAAACTCCATTACTATTTATTCCCTTTTTTTCTCAACTTAAACCACATAAAAGCAGCTACTTTTCTTTCCGGGCATAGAAACAATGTTCTCCCTGTAATGAGCTGCTCCATGGTGTGTTCCTACCCATGGATATCATTAAAATAATAAACTCCAGATCATTAATTTGCTGCACACTGCTTGCTGTGTTAATGGCTGCTGCCTTTCCTTCCCGTCATCCTTGATGATACTGAGGGCAGGTGGCTGTTTCTGGGAGGAGCAGTCTGGTTTCCCATGGAGAAGCTGAATTGTTTCATCTCACTCTCCATCACTGGCAATGGCAAACAAGGCTCTTAGATAAATGCATATTGGTGCTTTTTTTCCTTCCTGTTGGAAAAGGTGGTACAGGCTATGTTTGTGTGTGTGTGTTCCAGTATCCAGGGGCTGGTTCATAGCCTGTTGAGCTGTGCTAGATAGTAAAATATGTTACCTCTTCTGAGAACTGATAAATATGCTTAAAAGTCTTCTGTGGAGGTATATGGATAAACTTGAAGTATCTCAGATATATGGTGCTAGATATGTTTGCTAAGGGTTTATATACACTTTGAATTGAGATATGAGTAGTGATCATCAGGGAAGAAATCTTTTCATTAACTTGATTAGGCCACAGATCCTTATACCCTGTCTTGACAGTTCTTGGACAACAACAGTCTTGCCTTAAATGGCATAGATCAAGGTCAGTCAGTAGAATATGAGATGTCTTATAAGTATCCTTACTCTATCCCCCAGTATCATGAATATTTAAAGAACTAATAACTATTTTCAGTGTATACGCAGGTAAGCTTTATCCAAGTAGACAGGTGCTCATTGTGAAGTACAGTTTTAGTCCCTTCTTTGTAATTCTTCTGTATATAGGTTGTGGTAATGGAGAGACAGAAGTGTTTGGCACTGCTGCCAGATTGTAACCAGACCTTACCTCTGCCTTTTTCTTCTCCTTGTAGCTCCTCCAGATGGACCTCCTTTCCAGCTGAACTCAATCACCACTGCACTGATTTCAGGCCTTGTCCACCTAGGAGTCACAAACGTTTTCTTTTTCGTATGTTCCTTAACTCTTCTGTGCAGAAAGTGGCATGACAGTTCAGTCTTGAGTGGCATCTGAAACGCAGGTTTCAGCTGAAACCGGTGATTTACTTGCACTTTTTCTGTGGGGCTTTCTTGTCCATGAAATATGATTCCATTAAAAAATGTTGACACAATGTTCCAGCTGTATCCAGCTTCTATTCCAGCTGTTCAGTATTTGTATTTTGCTAGATTATGTTGTGTAGGTAAAGCAGCAATGGTATTGGTAACATTCAGAAATGCTCATAAGTTCATACACACGTAGTAAGATAAGGATCTCGTCTATTTTGTCATGGCATTTTTCAAATGTTTGCTTCTCAGAAGGACTTTGTTTTATTCTATCTTGGTTAAAAATAAAAACAAACCAAAACTTGAGACACGCTTAGAATAAGTGATTTTGTGTATTGTTCATTTGGAAGTGTTTTTAGATGTATCTTCCATTGAATTGTGATGATAACATGTGAAGGACATAATTTGGTTGCATGTCTTGAAGTCATATAGTTTAAGGCAAACTGCAGTTGGTCCCAGGGAATGATGCTGCAGTTCTTGAGGTGGAAAAATCTTTTTCCAGCAAAATCATTGTGTAAGAAGCAGTGAAAACTTTAACTAATGTTTACCATCAAGTTAATTATGCACAGATGCACAAGTGTCCCAGGCCAAGTGGAATTCTGACCTTTGGCCATCAGAATTGATGAATGGCTTTTGTGGCAAATGAGGAGTGCCAGCAGAAGGGATTCAGGGCCTTGTGTGACTCCTTGGGAGAAGGCTTGGTTTGGAAAAGAGGTCAGATGTGGACTTTGGGTTTCGTTTACCCACATCTATAATGGGGTCAAGAGTAGTTCCACATAGTTCAGTGTGTGGTTCATACTCTGTCCCATGAGGTGGGTCTTCTGTGGCCTAAGTCCAGTTTATTTAAGAACGTTTCATGTGCAGAGCAGTTCACAGCCTGAATTGGTTTAATCTGCAACATCTGGAAATAACTTTACCGAAGTCCCCTGACAGTGAAGACTAAGCCATTACAGAAGGTAAGTCCTTGTAGCCACTGAGAGCTGGCTAAGCTTGCCCCTTGAGGTGGTAGAAAAACTGACAGTCCAGAAGGCATTTAGGCACAGGGGTAGAACAAATAAATTCTGTTTAAGGGCCTCTCACTCGGGCACAATCATATGATAAACCATTTAAACAGTTTCCAGTGTATGGTGCTGCGTGGCAGCCTTGGAGCCCAGACAAAGCCACCCTGAGCGCTCTGCAGTTGCTGAAGTAGGTGTGCTCTCCAGCTTCTTTGGAATTCCTGCTTCGACTTTATAAATCCCTTGGTGATCCTTCTGAGAAAATGCCGGTGTCAGAGCAAATTATTATTACTACTGACATGATAATAAAAGGTGAAATCAGATGTTGCTTGGAAAATTGAATTCCTGCTATAAAATGATGCTGTCAGGGCTGTGCATTGCACAATACCTGCATTTGCTCATTTAAAGTAGTATGTCATCTACTCTACAGCTGCTTTTCAGCTCCTCCCCTCTCCTCCCAGTAATTGGCAAATGATGGGATGTGGTTACATGGCCATTTACAGTACTTATTAGCATTTCATTTATAACATTATCATCCAAACCAGATTTAATTGCTGTCTGGGTGTAAACATTTCTATCTTGCAAATGGCAACTCCATTCACTTCTCTGCCACTGAGGAATACGGTATATTCTCAGAAGAGAAAACACAAATTTGTCACGGATGGCTGCATCCACTGTACCTGAAGAAGAAAGAGCTTAAAAGACGCTGTGGCTCCTTGGGAGTATAGACAAGGATAACAGCATAAATTGCATTCAAATATTTGCAAATATGGTACAGTAATTTGGCATGGCTCCTTTGGTTTTTATCTCATAGGAGGGAAATGTTATAAATTTTCTGATTTAGTATCCTAAAGATCACAAAGTCTCGCTCTTAAAAGTGTTTGTGAGAGCATCCGCAGCCTTGCCACTGTACGATTGTTCCCAAAAGAGCATCTGTCTGTGCTTTGCCAAACCTGTGTTTAAATATAAGTGTTGATAGCTTGGCATTCATTTCTGTTGGAGAGTATTGCAGATGCTAAGCAGTGGTCTGGGAATTTTTCCTTGGTGTTTAGTCCCAAACTTCATTATATTTCTCCCCCTGTACTTACCTGGATGTATTTTTAGCTATCCACATTTAAATCCCCTTCAAGGGATGTATGAACCCCTTCAGGAGCTGCTGCTTTCCACAATATGGTGCTTTTTAAATTCCCACTGCGTATCTCTTCAATAACAGTCTGCCCCTGCCCTCAAATATCATTGACCATTTTCTTCCGAGCCCTCTTTGGAAACCAGCTCTCTCAAACCACAGATGCTGCTGTGCTTTGCTTGTGGGTCTGGTCCAGTAGGCACTGCAGCCATCAGAAATTCTCCATTTATTTTTTGACTGGGACCATAATGAAGAATAGGGAATAAAATAGTGGTTCATAACTGACATCTCTGAAGTGTGAGCCTGCATCACAGTGCAATGATGGAGAAGTTGAAGGCTAAAGGTCTTTCACAGCCATAATCAAGAGGTCCTATGTCCAAAATACTGTAGGCAGTACATTAAGAGGGAAATTTGTGTATCTGAAATTGAAACAATAGAGACCAGTTTGTATCTGAAAAGGAGCAGAAGTTGCTTTCTGAGAGGGTGTGAGAGCCCTGAATTCACAGAGTTCAGATATTCCTGCTAAATGATGAATAGTGGAGGAACTCTTTGAAGAAATGAGAACATATCCTTTGTAGATTCTCAAACCTATCAAGAGCTCACTTAGAGGAAGGTGGAGTTTGCAACACAGGCCCCTGATTTTTCTTTTCTCTTCTTCCCCCCCCCCCCCAAAATGCAAGTGGAATGCAGTGTATTAGGTGACATTTCATTCATATTTGTGCCATTTTTTACAACCAGGAGTATAGGAGTTATGCAATTAATTAAAAATCATTACTGGAATCTGGCAGACTGCACCCCAGAAAGCCATAAATCACAAACCATGTAGGCCTTAGTGAGCTAGGTAAAGAGAAACAAAGAAAAACCCCAGCACCTTATAAAACTTTTTAAGTGTGTCAATATTTTGGAAAGAATGTGTTTGAAAAGATCTGTTAAAAATATTTTCAGCAAATTTGCGATGCAAGTAATGGCTCATTTGTTACATAGGATTGTAAAAATAGCAAAAGATCACTTTTCAGTGCTCAGTTTTTAATTTTTGAATGGGAAATTTCACCTCCAAGTTGAAAGCCATTCCAAACGTGACTGAAATGGTCCATGTTTAAAAAAACTTTCACAGCATTCATGCCTTGAGAGACTGTTTTGTGGTGTTTTGCTCTTTATTTTCCAGCAGAGCAAGTTAATGGTGAAAAGCTCTCACAGTAAAGTATAACAGAGCAGCTTCCTATTCAAAATCTTCCAGAACCCATGATGGCAGCCACGATTTTTGGGGTAGTTTTCAACAGAAGTTCCCCATATTCTTTGCGTACTTAATGAACTTCTTGCTTGTCTTCAGAAGGTTTGATTCCAGTGGGCATTCCTGGGTAAGCTGCAAAGTAATCCCAGACCATGCTGTTTTGTGCTTGGAGAAGATGAAGACACACTTTTTGGTTTCTAGGATATGTGGAGATGTTTCTCTCCTTCATTCTCTTGGCAAGAAGAGAGCACTTGCTCCCCAGGTGGAAAGGGTAATCACCTTCCTCTGTGCTTGAATCAGCAAGCAATTGGATCAGTTTCTGTGGGCCTTTTCAACACATGCTTATAAAGGGAAAGGAAGGAAATCTTCCATGTGTTTCCATGAAAAATACACTGTGTCTTCTAACCCTAACCCTAACCGTGATCCTCCCAAAGCTCTCACAATGGAGCAATCTCCACGTGACCATGGTAACATGTGAAGTAAACCACCTTTTTTCCCCTTGGTTCCACTCCTCAAGTGAAGAGGCAGGGACCTAAGTGCACCTCCACACCTGGCATGCTTCTCTCCCTCAAATGGACACCTTTGCTTCTCCTTGGCTTCTCCTTAGCCCTCTGGAAGCTTCCTCTTGTTCTTCAAGCATTGGCCTCTTCTCCCTTTGGCTGCATTGGTCCCTCAAGGTAAGTTCCTGCTGGGAGATCAAGGACAGTTCTTCTAGGGTCTCTGACCCTTTTCTCCTGGCTGCTCCACATCTCCTAACAGGGACCCCCTTTAGTGTCAAGCCTGGTGCCTCTATACATGAGGAGTATAGCTGCCCAAGGCAAACATCTGATACACACTTCTAGACAAGGTCACGGGTAATGGAGCATGTGCAAGGCTAATGTGACCTCAGAGCACTTTAAAAGGCCGTATTCTTTCCTTCTATGCCAATGGCAGCACTATTACAGGCAATTTGGCAGGAAGTATATGGCAATTAATTGAGCAGCAATTTTAGCCATTGTAACGCTCTATTGTGAGGGTATTTATGGCAAAAGGAGTGATGTCTCTTGGGCTGCAGGTAAATGTGATTCCTGGTGCTGGAGTCAGTCTGACCAAGGAGAAGTCAATAATAACAGGGCGTTCTAGTAGAGAAATAGGCTTTGTAAGAATGAGTAACAGCATATACGTAATATTATATGTAATGCTATGCATATGTGTTGGTGTTTCTTGATTTTTTTTTTTAATAAGAAGCAGTCCAGTTCAAGCCTTGACAGACAGAAGCTAAGTGGTGTTGATTTCAGCTGCTAATGTTGCTAAAGGCTGCTCGGGCTGGAAATGTCTGACACTTCCGCTTCTGTGCCTTGGTCACTGCATCTGAAAGTGGCTATTCATGTGGGTGGTATGAAGAGTAATACTTCTGGGAAGGACTAAGGAAGGGAGCATCCCCTTTTGCTGTGCTGGGCAGCCCTGAACCTCAGGGCTCCTTTGGTGTCATGGGATTTGTTCAGCTGTCAGTGCTTGTGCCTCTCCAGTCAGGTTGCAAACCTGGGAAGGGGGAAACAGACGCACCACAGCAAACGATGAGCGTTATGCATTATCCTCATTTTGTTGGGAGGGCTCAGCAGTTCAAGTGCTCTGAGGGAGTAATTGAAGTGCCAAGCACAAAGAGCTAACTTGTCATGGCACTCGGGAGAGGAATGAAAATATAAATGGGAGAAGGGAGTTCACTGTGTGAACTGTGTGGGAGAATGGCAGTGGCTGAAATTTCAGCCTGCTTGAGAAATTGCCTCTCTTCTATTACTGTCTCAGCTAGAGGTTTTGTGGGGGTGCAGCAGCTAACTTTCGAGCTTGATGAGGTTTACAGAAGCACAAAAGGGAGTTTTCCTTGTTCCTGCCATGACATCTGTGGGGAGGGAGTGTGGGAGGTTTTGCTCCCATGGGACATAGGAAGTTTCCTGCTGCCTCCAGGGACCTCTTTACTTCTCAGAGGTCCCTCCCTCAGCATGCAAGGGTAGAGGCTGCTCCCAGTGTAGCCTCCTAAACTCTGGGATTCATGATTTTGAGGTCAAACCCACTTTTCTCCATACCTTTCTCTGGTGATGGGAGTTCACAGGGCACTATAGTGCCTGGCACTTCACTTAACTTTCCTGCTGGTGGAATACACAAAGTGGTAAGTTATTCATCTTTTGAATGTGATCTTAATCCTAAATCCTTGCTAATCCTTGTATCCATAGCACAAAACCATACAAACGACAAGATGTGTGGAGCTTCAGCTCATTAGGAAGAGGCAATTATGTAGCCAACTGCAGCACTGGGCAATGGCAAGTGAAACTCAGATGTTTAATTTGGTGTGGAAAAAAAATGAGGTTCAGAACTTGTATTGCCTAGTTCCCAAATTTATAAGCATGCCAGATATATCAGGGGTACTGCTAGAATGAATGACTTCTGGTTTTAGCCAGAATATACAGTCTGTGTTAGTACAGCCCTCATATTTCCAGTCCTGGGTCGTTTTCAAGTGGAAAAAGGGAGACTTTTAAGATAAGTTTGTTGTCGTGGTTTAAACCAAGTCCCCCAACTCCCTGAGAGTTAGGAAGGAGAATCCAAAGAATGTAGCCCCCACGGATTGAAATAAGAACAGTTTAATTGCTAAGGCATAACACAAAACCCCTACTGCCATTTACTACTACAAATAATAATGATACAGCAAACAGCAAGTGAAAAGAATACAACACCCCACCAGCCACCGACCCATAACTCACTCCACCCTGCCCGGCCGAGCACCATGTGCTCCCTCCTCCATTTTTCTCCCGAGCTCCTACCCCTCCAGCCTTCTCTTTCCCAGTATGCATCCTGGGCATCACGTGCTATGGTATGGATACCTCTTTGGCTAGCCTGGGTCCAGGTGTCCTGTCTCTCCTTCCTCCCAGACTCCCCCTGGCTGGAAAAAACCTTGAACAAAAACACCCTCAAAACATGCTCAAACCATGACATTATCCACCCCTTATTCCATACCATTCACGTCATGCCCAGATCCCACATTTTCAATACACCATCACTCTTAAGTCCCACCCCTCGATCATGAGACATCTCTAAGTTGCATCTCTGGACTGATAGCCTGAAGTATCTGGGCCCACCAAAATCATTCACCGTCCCCTTCAGCAGTTCTACAGCTTGCTGCTGGGGACTCCATACAGCTGCCTTCCACCTCCAATGCTTCCAAAGCACTGGAGGGGTCCAGTGGATCAGATACCCGGCTATACTGTCCCACATGCCCTGCCACTCATGACTGTCCAGACTTGGGGACAGTCTCCTGGTGCTCCTATATCCTTGTCTAACCCTAGACAAGACCCAAACCTGACTCTGCTTAACTTTTGGGATCAGACAAAATGGCCGTGGGTAGAACACACTCTGTGTGTGTGCCACCATGCCGATCACCATTACAATCAGCAGGCAGGTCCCAAGGGCACCCAAAAGCCATTCAAAACCATCAGAACTCTCAGATGCTGCTGCTGCACTTGTCACTGGGGCTGATGTAGCTGCCGTGCTTGCCAGCTCTCCCACCATCAGCTTCTCTTCTCCCGAGTCCGGATCCTCCTCTGCCTTGCTGGGAAGTGCTGCCTGGTCTCCTGTATCCTGCTGGGGCTCGGCGGGTGACTTCCGGGGAATATTCTCGGATGCTGCGGGGTTCGGAACGGCGGCAGGACTCGGTTCCTCCTCTGCCTTGCTGGGAAGTGCTGCGTAGTCTCCTGCATCCTGCTGGGGGTCGGCGGGCGACTTCCGGGGGACACTCTCGGCCGTCGGAGGGTCGGGAACGGCCGCAGGACTCAGCCCCCCCACAGGCCTTATCCTGCTGCTCAGCTACCGCCCTGCTCCGCTCCTCCCCCGCCTGCTCCCGCTGCTCTGCCACAGCCGTTTGGCTCCCCGTGCCGCTCTCCCTGGCAGCTTCAGCTGCCGGCAGCTCCCGGGGCCGCTCCTTCCTGGCTTCACGCAGCTCCACACAGACGACGACGAGGATAAGGACCAAGGACAGCGAAGAGCAGCGGGACGGCCTGGTACAAGTCCAAGGTCCACGGCCACGTCCATCCCCCCCTGCTGCCAGAGCCCCACCGTATTACAAGCCTCCGACACAAACACAAACACATCCAATCCATACACCAAGTACCCGGCAAAATCCCGAAACAGCGAGATCCAGAGAAAAACCTCTAAGAGCCATAAATCAGCATTGTGACAAGAGACCATAAATCCGCTCAGATCTGTTCTTATCTCAATCCCTCGGGCCCCACGTTGGGCGCCAAAAATGTCGTGGTTTAAACCAAGTCCCCCAACTCCCTGAGAGTTAGGAAGGAGAATCCAAAGAATGTAGCCCCCACGGATTGAAATAAGAACAGTTTAATTGCTAAGGCATAACACAAAACCCCTACTGCCATTTACTACTACAAATAATAATGATACAGCAAACAGCAAGTGAAAAGAATACAACACCCCACCAGCCACCGACCCATAACTCACTCCACCCTGCCCGGCCGAGCACCATGTGCTCCCTCCTCCATTTTTCTCCCGAGCTCTACCCCTCCAGCCTTCTCTTTCCCAGTATGCATCCTGGGCATCACGTGCTATGGTATGGAATACCTCTTTGGCTAGCCTGGGTCAGGTGTCCTGTCTCTCCTTCCTCCCAGACTCCCCCTGGCTGGAAAAAACCTTGAACAAAACACCCCTCAAAACATGCTCAAACCATGACAGTTGTAAAAATCATAGCAGGAAGGTGAGGAAATTGTATGATCTCTTCTGGCTTTCCTAAACCAGGCAGTGCCAGATGGATCCAGGCTATGGGTATAATCTAATTCGCATACTCCTGTTTCCTTCTACAGAATTTCTCCATATCACAAAATATTTCCGTAAGGCGAATGGCTGTACAGGATTAGGTGGGTAAGATTAAGCACAGTAGAAAGGCAAAGAAAAGCTTGCTACATTCAAAGATTTTTCATGATATCAGAAGGCTTTCCCTATCCCTTCACTTCGTATAACTGACGGATGTAGCCTATCTGGAAAATGGACATGCTTACGCTGCTATATAGAGTGGGTTTTGAGTGAGTCCTAAAACATTTTAACTTATTCATCAATTGACTATGTTGTCATTGCTACATAAAACTACACAGCATAGAACATCTATTACTGGGGCTCCTATTGAAACATTGCCCTTGTTATGCAGCACTATTTAACTTTGTCTCTTTGAAATGAAATGCAAAATGTTTTTTATCTTGCAGGAAAGACAGATTTGCTCTCAGACTTGTGAAACACAGGTAGATGAATCTGGAAAGATTTGTTCAGTTCTCACCAGTAAGGCTTCATTTCTCCTTCAGCTGCACTGGAAAGTAACACAGTCTGGTGCCATACAAAGAGTGAAATGCATGCGACCTTCCCCCAGGCACTTCCCATTTTCGTGGCTTGGACAAGCACCCTTGAGGACTACATGGGAAAAGGTCGAGGTTTGGATTTTTTTCCTTTTTCCCTTTTTCTTTTTCCCTTTCCTTTCTCCCCGCCCCAAAATGTAGGTTATTAGAAACTCCCAGCTCCTCCAGTTTAGGAGCAGGGGCTTTGGGAAGCCCAGTCCTCAGGAGAGATTCCTCCACTCCCCTTCCCGTCGCGGTGCCCGGTCCGGAGCCAGCGCCGCCGCTTCCCGGAGCGGTCCCGGCCGCCGTCGCTGGGTGCCAGTGCAGCCCGCGCCTGCCTCTCCCTTGCTGTCTGCGGCTTCTTCGTACTCGCATTTTCCCTCTGCTCCTTTTCCTCTCACTTTTCTTCTCCTCCCTTCCCTCCGTGTAAGTGCCAGGACAGTGCTGCCGGCCCAGCCGTGCTGCTCCTGCCCGCCTCTGCGGTGGAGGCTGCGGGCTGTCCCGGCCGGCAGTGCCTGAGCGGGTTAAAGCGGAGGCGAGGCAGCGCAAACAGTGCGAACAGTGAAGACGCTGAGCCAGAGCTTCCTCTACCGAACTTTTTGGCTGTCTCCGACTCGGGCTCTTCGCTGTGTCTTTGACCTGGAAATCGCGGGGAGGGAAGCGGGGCTGGCAGCAAGAAGGGAAGACGCTGCTCCTGCGGACATCAGCGGAGTGGATGCTCTCTTCCACATCGGGGTGTTTTTCCCAGCCTTGCAAAGCACGGTCAGTGCTGACAGGCTATGCTCTCCGGCTGGATGCAGGAGGGAAAGATGGTTGCTCTGCAATTCGCATGAGTTGGCCCTTCCTGCAGAGCTCCTGGGACTGGAAACGGCAAAGACCTTTAAGATAACCAAGTCCAACCGTTACCCCAGGATTGCCAAGACCACCACTAAACCATACCACTGAGGGCATATAAGACCCAAAGGTAAGAAAATCTTTCATAAGGCACATTAATCACAAAATCAAGAAGAAAATCTTAGACCATGACTATTTGTGGGTATGCAAGTACCCATTTTAAGTTTACATATAATGAACACATTCTGTCTCTCCTAGTATGCTGAAGTTCAAAACCAGTTTAAGAACACACTACAAAATGTTCAGATGAAACTGATTATCAGTAGACAGACAGGTCAAAGCATCCAAAATGCAAAGATAATAAGCTGATCTTGTTTTCTTACCTGGAGCAGTGCTGAAGTACTGTTTATGGCAATGGTCCCCGATAACACGGAAAGAATAGACAGCATGCCCAGCTTCAAGCTGTCATAAGGAGTGTGAAGAGCAGATTCAGAGTGCCTAAAGAGTAGCAGGAGAAAAGATCCAGAGGGAAGGAAGTCCCATGAGCCATCTGTTTCAAAAGTTTGGTTGCACTTGGCTATGAAAAGTTTTGAGAGTCAAAATAGACTCTACTGAAATTAAAATCAGGAGTCAGGTCCTGAAGCATCTGTTTCAATAGCAGACCTAGGACATGGCTTGCAGAAAAAAGGACAGCGGGTTTCAGATGCTAGGAAACACCAATTCTAAGTCATTTCTTACTTAAAAATCAGTTGCAAAAAAGTTATCAGCTCTCATGATCAAATATTGTAAAGATGATAAGACAGTTCTCCAGTCTTAGAGACATGCATGATTACAAGGTTTGTTTACCTCCAAAATTGTTCTTCTGGAAAGAATCCTGCAACTAATTGCAAATTTCCCTAACAAATTATAGCCTAAAAGAATGCATCAACCTGAATGTTTTCTCTGCTCCACGTATGTGGTGTCTTGTTGGCCAGCAACTTTAAATCTTGGATTGCAAGTCTCTTCACAGCCTTCCTGGGTCATTCTTCAAGTACTGCAACAAAAGCTGGATCTGCAACAAGTAAATTTCACTGTTTGAGAGAGATGCTACTAGAGGGAAGGTCTTTTTAAAGGTACGTGTGATTGAATTTGAGCATACACAGCCAAAACTAACTCACCATATCTTGCCCGATGGCTCACCACATGGAAAAGCCACTGCTTAGGCTGCAATGCCACAGCAAGCTAAGACAGTCTGACAGCTGATTTCTACCATGCTGCTCTGCTTGTTCAAAATCCTTCTCTATCTTCTCTCACCCTGCACACCTGAGAAGCCTCGAAAGCTGTTTTGACACTCTCAAGAGCTACCATAAAGTATCTCCAAGAAGTCAGTAAAACCCTTATACTGTTGTGATTATACTACTAGCAACTACTGAAGCTTATCTGGGTGGCTGCATGATCTGCAGTTAACAGGACATCACACAGACACCTTCTATGTGGTTGCCAAACCCTAACCCTAACCAAACCCCCAAAACCCTACCCACCCCCTCTGAAGCCTTGATCTCTTATTAAATGACACTTAAACTGCATGTCCTTGTGGTGTTTCTTTTCCTGAAACTTCACAGAGATGGAAAGATGGAATAGCCAGCACATGAAAAAGCACGAAGATGCTGGCCATGCTTTGCTTTCCACATCCCCACAGTGGCTTTCCTTTTAAGCCGCAGTGGCTGTTCTGTTACAGAAATACAGCCTTAATCACCAATCTTACCTCATAGAGGTAATAAATCGCCACTCTTTACTCATTAAAAACCCGAACGCCTAGGGAGTGTTCTAATGTGTGTTTCAGTTGGCTTTAGATTCCATACTATTGGAAAGCATCCTCTGAAATATAGAAATCAGCCACATCAAAAAAGAAGTTTCGACAGATCAATGTTACTAGTTTAACAGTAACAGACATCAGCCTTTCATAGCTGTGCAAGATGGAAAGAAAGCAATGACTTTCGCGACAACAAGGGACTAGCTAGTCTCAAACGTCACTGTGCTCACACCCGCTACGTAAATCGTGGCCACAAAGCACATTACCAGAACATAAAAGTAATTGTATTTTTCTATCACAATCTTGTTTGTAGTCCTAAATTACAGCAACAGATTCAACCTCCTCAGAGTTCTTCAAGAAATATTTTCAAACACACTTCCCTGCTATTAAAATTGCCTTCACTTGCATGTAAGGAAGGCAAAACACACACACCCAGGACCTGAGAGGATGCACAGTAGTGAGAGGTGAGGCCTGGTTCTACAGGTAAAAGCTGACATATTTTCAGAGCAGGCCAGGGTTTGATGTTAAGGTCTGCTTTGATTTCAACCTCAATTGTTTTAAAGAAAGACCTGTAAAGAAGGTTCCG